>NC_056726.1:750189328-750234328 GCF_019279795.1 Protopterus annectens | reverse complement strand
TGAAAACTACATGAAAAAACAAGCCAAGATAAACCCCGGGATTCATGAAGCTTGGCATAAGGACGGCATTAGCCTTGCGCCAACCGTGCGGCGTAGAGATGGCTCAGCAGCACCACATGCACATTAATGAAGTTGTGCTGCCGTAACGGCCACGTGCATAGGAAATGTGTATGAGTGCAGGGGGTGTGTCCAAGCGCTGCATGGAGGTGTGAACATGTCAGCTGCATACGTGCAACCTAAAATGCTGACTAGTACAGCCTGCCTCTAATAGTAATCACTCCTGTCAGTGTCCATGGAGAGTGAAATGTATGCAAAGCATACAAGACATTTTTGCGAACACCACAATAAGAAGTAAACACAAAGGCACGTAGCTGCATATTGAGTTCCCGTCCCTCGAACAAATGATATTTAAAATCCCGTGCCCGTATTCCATTGTAGTGTCGCTAGTTATACCAAGTGGAAGTGAAATGCATCGTGTTAGCGTGCCGCCAATTGCTAAGCCTAGCCCAATGGTTAGGGTTACTACCTGTCCTACATTGTGAGGGACAGTCCCCCTCTAGGCAGGTGTGTCCATACCAAAACCATTATAAATGTGAAATGTCCGGCGATAGTAGGACATAATTATTTCCCATATTTTATGTAATAGTCCCATACAATACTTATGTCTGTATATAAAATACCTAAATGTTACAAGAAACAGAATAAGTAAGTAAACGAAACAGAATAAGCAACTACACCACTACAACAATAAAAGCTTATATGTAGGCATAAAACTAAAGTTCTATCTTTTGTAATCACCGTGGGTATGTGTTGGCCTGTAAACTCTGATGTGTGTCCCAAAAATGCCCCATCCAGGTCATATGAAAAGGTGGCAACCCTACCAATGGTCAGAGCATTCGCCCAATATCTGCCCATTCGTGGTCCAAGTTGTCCTTGTCAGGATGGCCCATAGATGAACGGGTATTACCCAGGTCTACCTACCATGCTATGAAAGATAAGTATTTGCGTGTACCTATATGCGTGAAGTACAGCATGTGGATGATCAGAAATGCTAAGGTAATCCTCACAACCATATTGGTCCCAGAGATATGTAGTGTACGCAATGTGTTCTGTTGACTGTGCCATGGGCCATCAACTAGAAAAGGCATGAATGGTGTCTGTGGAATATGGGGGTGGGGGGGTGACGGGTAATGTAATAATTTGCCATGGGGAGACTGGGTTGGATGCACAATAGGTGAACTGGAGGTCTACGAGGGAGCAGTGGGTGAATCAGCAAGATAACCAAAGAACAAATATACACGTCCTCAATACAATCCCACAAACATGTGAACATTAAAAAGTGCAATACACATGTACAGAAATGTTACCTGCACATACCCACATAATGGTCTGGCCTGAACTGAGCCATCCAACCCCAACACACCTGGATACATATATGAATACCCATCATCCTCTTCACAGCACACCCCCCCTTCCTGAATGTCCACCAAAACCACCCATACTCGTGCTGCTAGGTAGGCGCAGCCATATCTGCACATAGTGACCCCTACCCATATCTAGTAGGCAGTCTCACCCTAGGCAGTCTCAGGATTGCAAACTATGTATCCCTTGCATGTATAACCCTGCCTTATAGCTGTAAAGCAAAGAAGGTCATTGGTCCCCACAATTTTTGGATATCTCTCATGGGATAAGTATCTGTCCTAAACATTAGACTTGGTGTCATGACACGATGTCCAGTCCTGTATACATCTGGACACAAGTTGTATGAGCAGTAGTTGTCCACAAGACTGCTCAGCCTCCAGACCGTCCTGCAGAACCTACGACCCGGGATAAAACACCTGACCTTGATGCATGTCTCCCCACGTGCATTATCGGGAATATATACCTTACACATTCGCAAACTGGCAGTCAGATATAGGATGCTTAAGGGGCTTTAAAGCTGACGTAAGTAGGGTTACCACCTGCCCCACCTTGCAAAGGACAGTCCCTTTTGGGGCAGTTGTGTGCAGACCATATATAATACAATGGCAAATGTCCTGTGATTGTAGGAAATACTTATGCCCCATATTTCATGTAATAGTTGCATAAAACAATTATTTCTGTATGTAAAATACTTAAAGTTACAAGAAACAGATTAAGCAACTAAACTGCTACAAGAATAAGCTTTCATTTAGGCAAATAAGTAAAGTTCTAACTTTTGTACTGACCGTGGGTATGTATCGGCCTGTAAAATATGATGTGTGTCCTGAAAATGCCCCACTTTGGCCATATGAAAAGGTGGCAACCCTAGATGTAAGCGAGTATGCAAGCATGTATGCGTGACGGTAAGTGGCGGTGATTCAACGGTATGGGAAATGTAAATGAGCATGTAGGTGTATTTGCATGTGTATGTACAGACCGATACACACACACACACACACACATATATATATATATATATATATATATATATATATATATATATATATATATGAAGAATGAACGTGGTCACAATATAGCAGTCGTAACAAATGCAAAAGGAAACAGCAGTGGAAATCCCCGTAATAGTTAGTGCTGTTATATATCAGGATGGCCATAGGTGAGCACACCTCTGCATCCCCAACCACAGGTAGGACGCTAAAAGTGGAACGAACGATCTCCCCATGCTAAGTCTGACTTTGAACTAGGTACAGGGCAGTCCCGGTCCCCAGTCAGACAAGCCTAAACCCGGGTGACCATATGAAAACCCTGACAATCGAACACACGTATGTGCCAGGACTATAGGCTTTGGAGGTCTGAATATACTATAGGCTTTGGAGGTCTGAATATCCTCAGAGTGAGTGAACATGTGGCATGGGTCCAGAGCAGTAGGGAATGGTGCATGTGTAGTAGTGCGGTTTTCCCAACAGGAAATGGATGCCTGCTGTTTAAGTGAAGTGATGAGGCATGTGTTCGGGTAACTATGAACCATGGGTATACATATAAATGAAGCAGAAATTCAATAGTGGAGTGGTTAGAACATCCGCCTAATGAAAAGGCATTCACGGTTCAAGGTCGACAATAGCACATATAATTTTCCTTGTGGAATGAATGTTGCTCTGCTGTAAAGCCGACATTTAAACATGTAAAGGTGAACGTATGTATCGCATGGCACTATTAACCAAATCCTTTCAATCAAAGTGGTATTGTCATAATGAATAAGGCACACATAAGCACAAATAAGCGGCAGTAAACATATGTAATGCACAGTAAGCATAGGCGAGTGCGCCTGCGTGGGTGTAAGCAGCTCCCAGCATACAGATGTAATATACACACACACACATATATATATATATATATATATATATATATATATATACACACACACACACACACACACACACACACACATATATGTGTGTATAGATATATATCTACATACATGAAAAAAAAAAAAAAAATATATATATATATAAAGAATGGACGCGTTGTAACAATAAAGCATACACAAGGGATGTGAAGGGAATCAAGAGCAATGTTGGTATTATATAGTGCTTTCAGCGTATGTCATAGAAATCTGACCAGGAGTGAGCAGAGCACCGCTACTCACACCACAGGCAGGGTTTTACCAGTGGGAGTAACATCTTTGAAATGCTACGTCTACTTTACACACAGACTGAATGTAGTCCCATGCTGGGACCTCCACAAATTGGGAAGCGCAAATGGCCCGAGTCAATAATCCCAGAAAATGCATGTATGTGCAAATATATATGGCGGGAGACCCTGTGAATACACGAGGTGAGAAAATGTGTGTAGGGCCCCAAAAGCTCTGGAGAGGGCAATGTGTAAAGGTGTGTCATGGCTGAGATAACAAGTGGATATTGGATGTTATGCATGTAAATTTAACATGGGTGGGGTGGAGGAACTATGGGTATGCAATTATGGATCCAGGCGTGCCAGGGTTAGATGGGCCTGTTCTAATGGACTGCCCCGTGGAGGTCAGCTAGGTCGTGATAGGTACATATGCATACTCACATGCAGACAACAATATATGTTGAAGTACAAATTCTGTAACACATGCATTCCATTTATTGACATAAATAATAGGAATGTGCCCATACAAACATCGACAGTAGATGGAATAATAGGCTGTGCAGAAGAGGGACAGGTCGAATCACACTATCACATTCCAATTACCATCGGTAATCCATACATGAACATATAGAGACATCTGCCCGCTGTATAACGTGCTACATACTGATTACAAGATGACTGAAGTGAAGTGTCGGTGTTATAATGAACAAGGCACTAGTATGCTGGTGAAGCATATAAACACCATTACGCATGTGTAAGTGCGTATGAGCGGGGAATGTATTGACACGCTGATGTACATATATATAATCATATATATATATATATATATATATATATATATATATATATATATATCTATAAAAAACAGCAAGATATGAATATACATGTATGAATACATATGCAGATATATCTGTATATATTAATGTAAATATATATATGTATATATATATATATATATATATATATATATATATATATATATATATATATATATATATATATATATATATATATATGTTACAGTAAATATACACAAGTATATATCTAGGTTATGTTACAGCAGTTACGGGTAACATATGATATGTTTAGACCGGGCATATGTTGGTGGGGTCCAATCAACAAACGTCTACCTCCCACTCCTCCAGCTAGGCCGGTGAGACATACAGACATGCAATAAAGGTAAATACAACACTGCTTCCCAGACCACCGGCAGGAAACTACCAGTGGGAGAGATCTACAAGGTCTACACTTTAAATATGGACAGCGAAGTCCCTTGTGGGCACCAAAAATTTGGACATTCCAACCAGTGGGAGTAACACTTTTACGGCCAGGATGTAGCTGTACACGGAACAGTAGGTTGTGCAAGCCTGATAACACGTGGGTTGACACAATGTACAACATGTGTCCCGACACGGGGAGAGTGGGCAGTCTGTAGGGGTGTGTTCATATCCCACCTGCATCAACCTGCGTCCACAGTAAGGATGAGTGCTGTAGAGTAGTGGCAGGTGGGGTAACTATGGGTATGCGATTATGGGGCTAGGCATGCAGGTGTTGGCTGACAGACACATATTACGACCACCCCGTGGGTGTAAGTAATATTCTGATGTTGGTATAGCAGACTCCCATACTTCCCAAGCCTTAAGAGCACATCTACTGGACAGTCCGTAAACCATTGGGGGAACACATAGGAACCATATCATTGAACTGTCCCAGATTACCAGGGACGTCCGTGATTACGAATCAGAATCTAACACAGTCCCAACTAAACCCTCCTAGAACTACTGATATTAGGAGGAAAGGTGGCGGAATACACGTAATGAATAATGACAACATGTAAGAGTCATAAACAGCATGTACCTCAGACAATGTGTATGAATACATATGTGCTCTGTGTCCGTCAATGTGTCAGGTTAATAGCACCAACCTTCTAAATGTGTCCCTGAGGTCGTTATGCAGTGTCCCTGATTCAGCGTTCATTCTTCCCCATTTGTATGAGAGGTCTGATAGTGAGAGAAAGCGCACGTTCCGCCGACTAACTTAGTAAGTTGATAGAATAATAGGGTTGGGGTTACCACCTGTCCACCTTTGTAAGGGACACTCCCCTTTGGGAAGTTGTGTCTTGCAAAATAACTGTAATTATGGCAAATGTCCTGTGATTTATGGCAAAGATTACCTATATTGTCTGTAGTAGCTGCATAAAATAATTATGTTCACCTGAAACATCTAAATGTTATAGGTAACAGTATAAGCAACTATAATGCTACAAGACTAACCTTTTATTTAGGCAAAACAGTGAAGTACTCCCCTCTCTACTGGCTGTGGGTGTGTTGCCCTGCAATGTCTGACATCTCTACATACAGGTCGTATAGGGTTGCCACCTTTCCAAATGGCCAGAATGGGACATGTTCTGTAGAAATGTCAGACATTCCATGACAAAACATACCTACAGCCGTGCATAGTACAGGATTATACTTATTTGCGCAAATAAAAACTTAATCTAGTTGTATTTGAATTGCTTATGCTATTTCACATAACATATAGAAGTGTCATATATAAAATAACTGTTTTATGCAATTATTAATGAAACGTAGAATATAATAATGTCCTGTAATTGGGACATTTGCTATGTCTTGATTATTTTCACAGTGTCCCTTGCAAAGTGGGACAGGTGGTAACCCTAAAGTCCCACCTTGGCCAATTGAAAAGGTGGCAAACCTATAATAGGTATGCGGTAGCATGACTCGTCCGATGGATGTGGCTCCCACAACCCAACTACATGTCTGCATTTCAGAGTCTCGGTTCCCATGTATCAGCCAGATGGGAGCAGAGTGTATGCGGAACACACAAATATGATTAATTTACTGGACAAGCCGCTGATTCCATACAGATGAACGCCATGCCGTTGCCTAATGGGCAGCCATTCCCAATAGTGTAGTCAGGAGCGGCCTTAGGTCAACTGGTGCCCTAGGCAGAGGGCACAATGGCACCCCCCACCACACCACCCAGTGCCCCCATCCTGGTCTGCCTACACCAAATAAATACTGGTAAAGTGTCCCCACTAAAGCGGCGCCCTAGGCAGCCGCTTAGTTGGCCTGTGCCTAAGTCCGGCTATGACTGTAGTCATATAGTCCAATGTGATAGGCATCACAAGGTGGGAGCAGATTGTAAGAGGAACACACAAATATGAATGATTCACCGGACAGGCCTCTGATTCCTTACAGTCGAACGCCATGCCGTCGCCTAATAGGCAGCCATTCCCAATACTGTATTAATGTATTCCGATGTAATAGGCATCACAAGGTGGGAGCACATTGTATGAGGTACACACAAATATGACTGTGTAACTGGACAGGCCGCTGATTCCGTACAGTCGAACGCGATGCCGTCACCTAATGAGCAGCCAGTCCCGATACTGTAGTCATGTAGTCCGATGTAATAGGCATCACAATGTAATATTGTGGTCCTCGCTTACATCCAGGGGTGTGAGTGACAGATGCAAGCACCAATGTTGGTGCATTAGCAAGTGCAGGAGCGAGCAGGTGTAAGCATGTTTGGCTACCAGTATGCGAGTATTGCACTGGTTAAACAATGCAAAAGCTAACTGAGCATATGAGGCTGTAACCAGAGGTCAGCAGTGCCTAACACCATGCAAACCCACGCACACCCGCTCCCAACTGCTTTAATGTGCCTTACTCCCTCCATATCCAATGGGCTTGTTCTGCCCTGCAACCAACTAAATGTCCTTTGCAAGGGTCGGAACCAGGACCCTGTGCACACAGCTAATGTGTATTACCAATACACCATGGCAGATATACAGACAATGGACAGTACCACAAACATATCATACAGCGCAGTCATTCAACAGTATAGGAATGTATCCCATCATGTAGATGTACATGTGAGTGTTTATGTCCAGCATATAGGTACATACATATATAGAGATGTATCAGGAACATACCATGAGGCAACAAAGCATTACAAATGAATGAAACGGGAAACACAGCAACGCCTGTATTATGTAGTGGTGTTGCTCTATGTGATCACAAGACTCCCTCAGACAGACATGTGTCAGGTCATACACGCAAATAGTTGGACATTGGCAATATACATCACTCTGTGCATGTAATGTACATTAACACAACATTACCTGTCCAATCATTATGTGTGAACAGTACTCTTGCAAGGTGCTGTGTGCAACATCATCATCATGATAAAGGTAAATGGGGTAACCATTGAGGGACCGGTAGTGTTTTGCGTACAATGGGGTTGCCCTCCTCACGTGTACTTGGACCATGTAGGAGTGATGTACATACCAGGATTGTGCGCCTGAGGGACAGGGGTGAGGATAACAGTAGCATGTTATGATGCATATTACAAGGGTTTCATGTGTCCAGTGGGCATATGTGTGTAATAGACAGCTATGTATAGGGCAGATGGTGTGCTAGGAGCCGAATGACCTTATGTGTTCATAGGTGAGAGTCAGATGTTGGGGATGGAGTGCAGTTATGGCCGTGGAGGATAGGTAGGAGCACAGAAAAAACAGCATACAGGCTTGGTATATGACACATATGGAGGGGATACACCCTGGACGGGGATGGGTCTTCAGCATTCAAAAGCCCATGGGAACAGTGGGATGGAGGTCCCCAGCCATGGGCAACTGCCACTGCACCTACACAGCTGCAAAGGAGGCAGTGCTGGGTGCTGTCCAGGAGGGGCAGCATCACCCTGTAAATGTGACACTCCGCCCTTGAACTGGCGTATCTGGCTTCATAACCCCTTAGGGAGTCACCAACGCAACACATCCGGGACCGCACGACAGCAGATATGTACCTGTCTGGTCCCGCTCCCAAGGGGGACATGCTCCATCCTCCATGGTGGTACCATCAGAAGATGGTGCAGAACCAACAGAGGTTGATGTCTATGACAAGGCCCCAGATGTGCTAGTGCCCGGTGCTATGATCAGCTGAAGTGGGACAGGAGGTTCTGCCAGGACTTCCCAACTCATTCAGCCTATTGTGTTGCATTTTAAACCCACATATGGCTTAGTGATAGACAACAAAATACAAGATTACCTACATGTTTCCCTAGATAGTGTACTGTGTTTATCATGCAGATGGCTATGGGAACACCATCACAGCTGTACCACATGCAATCAGTTAGAGGAGGACTGCAAAAGGTGCAGAGGCCATCACCTGACCATTTCCATCTCTTACAATACACATGCTGCTGCTGTGCAGGTGTACACCTTCACATCCACCAGACAGTGTGTGGGCGGGACAGGCAATGTATACCAGGGAAGGGCTTGGAGAATTAACCATAAGCATCATCTGCCACACGCCGAATAGTACAGGGGCAACCCCCTAACTACTCATTACTATTACATGTGGATGACGTTACTACATGTGCACAAATGCGATATGTTGCTGTGCTGTAAGAGCATGTGTGTAGGTGAGTGAGTGCCATCTGCAACAGATATAGTAGACATATATTAGGTGTGGCACACATGTCAGTCCATGTGAACAGATGCCATTGTCACCACAACCACACTCTCTAATGGACATGCATTGACACCTTTTCCAGGGCCACAAATACACAACGTAACTACTTAGTTTGCCACACTGCAATAGTGCACAGGACCACATGCACCACAGGGGATATCTGGAGGTTCTATGGGCTAGGGCATGTGAAAGTGCTTGGCAACTGTTGGTATGCCAACGAGGTTTATACTGGGAGTGACTGTGGTTGGGAGCATCACAACCCACACGCAGACACAGGGTGCTAGTACTGGCATGCAGGTATGCATTGCTCCATGGGTGTGTAGTGTTTGACTGTGCAAGATGGCTGTACAGGGCTGGGTGAGGGGTGATCCTTGCCATTGCGTCACCCGACAATGGTGTGCAGTGCAGGGGTGTAGTGTCTGCAAAGTCCCACACAGATGGGTACTGCATTATCTGGTCTGACATCCTGGTTACCAATGTGTAGGGCCATAGCTTTGCAATGCTTGCCATGTCTGTGTTTGATAGTCCTTCACATGGACATTGCGTGGGATGTGCATGGCCCACAATACTGTACAGTGACATGTACAGGTGTACCTGATTTGGCAGACACATGTAGTGTACACAGCCTGTTATACCCAGATATGCCAATACTGGCCTGGTGTGGTGAAACCTGCTTATAGTGAGCAGGTCAGCCCTGCACCTGCATGGATAGTATGATACAGGTATTCCCTGGTGTCAGTGGCATGGGTCCATACAGGGCACATGTGTACAGCATTGTCTGGCCTTAGTGGATCACATTTGATGGCACCACATATGTTGCAGGTATTCAGTGTGGAACATACTGAAGGCACATTGTCCACATAGATGTGCTTATTGTACCACTGTACAGGGTGCCATGTCATCTGCAGGCCACTGCATTCACACCATGCCTACTATATGTCCTCAATGTGCATGTTCCTAGCAACATAGTGGGATATCCTAGGCAAGGTTGTATGCGCATAGCACATGGGTGCAGGACATATACCGGGTACTAGTAGGGCTGCATACTTAGTTCACCAGGCCTTTTGCCAGATGTATGGATATGGCTTGCTAACACAGTGCCATGGTTGACTGACAGCTGTACTCCTCGTGAGGTGGCCAATGTGTCATAAGACGGATACCATATAGGAAAACTACAAAACCCGCTCCCAAACATGTCCAATGGTAGACAATCACAGCCACCTCTACTCAGGGTCTGACAGACAAACACACACTTGCCATGTCCTGTATACAAACCCCTGCTGTATCACACTGCAGCAACACGTATTTAGGGCACGCGCTACTGCGAATACTACAAAGCACTGTACTTGTCTCATGCAGGTAGACACACACACTTTGCATGTCTGGGATTAGAACACCAACCTAACTACTTTACTACACTACAGCATTACACAGTTACAGAACGCGCTACCGAGATTACTGGGACACAGCACTCCCAGAGGTGTATTTGTAGATGGGTGACATCATCGGCCTTGCTAACGGTGGGTATAAGAAATGTATGGAGTGTGAGCAGTATAAAAGCATTACTCAGTTCTCAGGCAAATGGACACACACACACACACACACACACACACACACACACACACACACACACACACACCAAGTGTGGGACTAGAACACTGACCTAACTACTTTATTATACTACAGCATTATGCAGTTACAGAACGCGCTACTGAGATTACTGGGACACAGCACTCCCAGAGGTGTATTTGTAGATGGGTGACATCATCAGCCTTGCTAACAGTGGGTATAAGAAATGTATGGAATGTGAGCAGTATAAAAGCATTACTCAGTCCTCAGGCAAATGGACACATACGGCACAGGAGAGACTAGAAGACCAACCTAACTACTTTATTACACTACAGCATTACGCAGTTACAGAACACGCTACCGAGATTACTGGGACACAGCACTCCCAGAGGTGTATTTGTAGATGGGTGACATCATCGGCCTTGCTAAAGGTGGGTATAGGAAATGTATGGAGTGTGAGCAGTATAAAAGCATTACTCAATTCTCAGGCAAACAGGGACACACACACACACACACACACACACACACACACACACACACACACACGGCAAGTGTGGGACTAGAACACTGATCTAACTACTTTATTACACTACAGCATTACACAGTTACAGAATGGGCTACCGAGATTACTGGGACACAGCACTCCCAGAGGTGTATTTGTAGATGGGTGACATCATCGGCCTTACTAACGGTGGGTATAAGAAATGTATGGAGTGTGAGCAGTATAAAAGCATTACTCAGTCCTCAGGCAAACAGGGACACACACACCACGTGTGGGTCTAGAACACTGACCTAACTACTTTATTACACTACAGCCTTACGCAGTTACAGAACGTGCTACCGAAATTACGTGGGCACAGCACTCCCAGAGGTGTATTTGTAGAATGGTGACATCATCAGCCTTGCTAACGGCGGGTATAAGAAATGTATGGAGTGTGAGCAGTATAAAAGCATTACTCAGTTTTCAGGCAAATGGGGACACACACACACATGGCCAGTGTGGGACTAGAACACTGACCTAACTACTTTATTACACTACAGCATTATGCAGTTACAGAATGTGCTACTGTGATTACTGGGACACAGCACTCCCAGAGGTGTATTTGTAGATGGGTGACATCATCAGCCTTGCTAACGGTGGGTATCAGAAATGTATGGAGTGTGAGCAGTATAAAAGCAGTACTCAGTTCTCAGGCAAACGGACACACACACACACACACACACACACACACACACACACAGCAAGTGTGGGTCTAGAACACCAACCTAACTACTTTATTACACTACAGCATTACGCAGTTACAGAACACGCTAAAGAGATTACTGGGACACAGCACTCCCAGACTGCTCACACTCCATACATTTCTTATACCCACAGTAGATGGGTGACATCATCAGTCTTGCTAACGGTGGGTATAATAAATGTATGGAGTGTGGGCAGTCTAAAAGCAATTTACAGTCCTCTGGCAAACAGGGACAGACATTCACACACACGCCAGTGGTGGGAACGGAACACATGCCTATTTACAGATTACTATTACAATACTACATACTTACGAATCGAGCTACACAGACTACACATTTCAAGGCTGTCATTATGACCTTCTGGAAATGCGGACATCAGCAGGGATGCTGGCAGTTAAGATGTACATACCTGTGAATCTGTGTGTTTAAAGTAGGAATCCATCCTGACCTGGAATATGCCCATCTGTGGAATGGATGACTACTACGACTATACAGGGTTACAATGGCCATGCCCATACACAGAGGCACATAACCAACACAAAGTGTCACTGGACATGCTCACACACTTAGCACAGGGCTGTTTGAAATGCACTATGTGTCCATCTACACAAGGATATACTGGGCATGCTCATACACTTTAGTAGCACAGGGGGCATGCTCACACACTTAGTAGCACAGGGCTGGTCCGATTGCACTACTATGTGTCTATCTACACAAGGATATACTGGGCATGCTCATACTCCTAGTAGCACAGGGCTGACTGGGATGCACTCTGATGCTAAACACGGAAGGCCACAGTGGCCATGCTATTACAGGTAGACGTAAAGAACACACTGTAATGGGCTCTGGTGTTAGTAGTTGTCATTGTTAGCAGGAATGCTGCTCTACATATATTTGACACTGGTCTTTTACACAACATCTGCTGTCATTCTGGGATGACATGGCTGACAGTAGGCAGGCCTTTGTAACATATCGCATGCATCTATGATTCAATGGAGTGGGGATATTACCCAAGTCGCATCCGCCCACACAGTGCCATTCCAAGGCAAATGTCTTAAATACAGGTTAACTCCCATACACCTACAGGACAACTGCATTGTTTTCTTATGCTAACCAGTGCTAGATGTGTAGCATCCATATTCACAGCTGGTTACTGTAGATCCAACAATGGGGAGTACTGACATCTGTGCAGTGAGGAACACCTGGATGATGGCTCTGTAGTGCACAATAGCACTAACACCATATACCTCAGAACCTAACACTACCACCATATACCTCAGAACCAGATATGTGGGCCATAACACAGGTATGGACCGCTCCAGGTGGTGTACCCACATACATAAAGGCCACTCACATGTCTTGACTGCTCCCCCCATGAAAGGCATCACAGATGAGTCATGTGCAGGACACAGTGTCACATGCTGCATTCTAGGATGTAAACCACCATGCCCTTGGATCACCAACACGCATCCATACATGTTGTATGACATAGAAGAGTACACCACCATGTGACCCTTGACCTGTGTACTGTACTAAGCTCTACATCAGCTGTAGAGAGTACACATGTACTGACACAGTTGCATCATGTGTTGTACAATGCAATGATACCACTGTCTGTGACCAGGTCAGCTGTACACATCCCAGGGGCCCTCGGTACATTCCACCATGAGCAGATGACTGTTGCTGTACACCAGTACACACCCTCATGTATGGATATGACATACATGTACCTGCCCTGGGTATGTACATGCCACAAACACACACACACACACACACACACACACACACACACACACACACACACACATGTAAAGAGCATAGCTGTTGATGTCCTTTGTGCAAACAGGTGGCTACAGCCATTACACACATGCACATGGAATGTAGGTCCACAGCTGCTGAATGCTAACAGTACATAAGGTGTGATATCAATGCTGACCGAGGTAATATTCCCTCTGTTCTGGTTACCCATTACACCCATACCATACAACAGTCCATGTGTCATGTATGTCATTACACATGTCCACCAATTGCAATGCCTACAAATATGCCCAAATGTCAGGACTGTATGACCTGCACACCCATGCACATAGTGTTGTGCGTTCAGATAACATGCGTCTGCAGTTGCTGATGTATGCAGGTGACATGTATCCTAGTATATCATGCAGTTGCAATGCAGCCTCCACATTGCCAACTGTATATGGTGATATGCTGAATGTACAGAAAGATGTACCTCAGGTATGGACAGATGCGTGGAAATAACTAGGTGGTGGGGCATCTTTGCAGATGGATGTTTGCTGCGGACAGCTCACAGGTATGTCACAAGTGGTCCTACAAAAACCTGTGTAACCGGTAAGCAATGGTTTTGTTAATTGAATGACATAACACATAACCTAGACAGCAGTCAGGGTGACAGCAAAGGTACATCACTTGACACCTGTTAATAGTTAAGACGTCCCGTGTGCATATATCAACACTGTTGCCACAGGAAGCATCAGTACAGTTTGTAACTCATGCGATACTGCTGTAAGTCTGTCATACATAACATGAGCTAGACAGGTCTGAGATTCACAGTACTGGCATGTGTGGTTGCGTGTGTGTCCATATATGTCATCTATTGTGTGGAATACCTCTCAATTGTTACTCACTCTCCTGTACACTAGTGTACACATTTGTACAGACTGCAATGTAGAAAGCAGGACATAGGCAGGGGCGTGTATCACACACATGTGAGGTATCTGTATGTGTGTGACATAGGTGTATTAAATACTGAATGCCAGTGTGTGTATGTAGGGCTGACTGGTCCCTGGAGTGAGGATGTATGTTACCATAGTGAACTGATAAGACTCCTCCCCCAATGCAGGCGATGCATTCTACTATCCGTGCTGATGTCCCTGATTTTAGGCCGTACTGACTACCTGTACATTTGTATTCTCTGTGGCGCGTCATGTAGGTGCACAGTACTGTAATGATGATTTGCACATAGGCAGGGGCCCTCACCTCACCAGTAGCAACTGTGTGCGAGTGTGTGTTACTGTGTCAGTGAATCCGTGAGTGTGTGGGTGTCTTACTGGGTCACTGAATACATGTGTTTCAATACCTGAGTGTGTGGGTGCAGTTGTGTGTTGGCATCCTGTCATGGGAACATGTATTACTGATTCTCAATGAGGCATCACACTTCCCACTGGCCTCTACCCTTGTAATCAGCTAGACCACTCTCTTACCTCACCACGTAACTGTACCTGTGATGTCACCCTTTATGGATGGCACGTCTGTGGCCACAGTAGCTTAATACACAGTTATCATGCTCCTGGATCAGTAGACATGTCTGTACCATGGGACATTCTCACTGGTATGTGGCAGCTACACGGTGCATGCTGGTATATTCATACATACCTGTGAGTAGTCCACACTGACATGTGGGACATTAACTGCAAACACTGACATCCACTGACACGTGCAATTAGACCTGAAGGAGGACGCAGAACATCATGACCAACATGCAGTTACTGTTGTTACACAAGACACATACTGTTAATCTTTTAACAGTATTGTGCACCTGTAGTACATGGTATATCTGCTGCCTGTCAACAGTCCTCAACAACTGTAAACTACACTTATCTTCCTAGTCTGTTCACCCTGTGCATCAGACCATATGAGAATGCCCCTGCACCGATAATGTGGATGTCAGGGATGCGGCACAGGCATCATCATATGCACAAGGTGCTAATGTTTGCCAGAGGCCTAGGCTGCACCATTGGATGACATCATGTGTGTGGGTTTGGGCCTTTGATCTTATTGGGCATGTGTGGATGTTATGCATGTGTGTGTTGCGGTGCCCTACATATGTTTCCAGTGTGTGCGTGTATGTATGCACACAGTTCTGCCATGGGTCTGGCCTACACAGGGGTAATATTGACAGCTCTAGACTGTACAGGTATGTGCCTGCCAGGGGTTGCACGGGCACTACCAGGCAGAGGTGCAGATTGGGTACTGTCTGATGTCACTTGTCCACTGGAACCGTGTCCCTGTTGGGACCATCCTGGGCCATGTGCACATGGCCTGCTGTGTCGTGGTGTGGACAACACAGCACCAGATGCACTGCTGCTGCTACCGCCACTATGGGTGCAGATATGTGAGGTAGCTCGTACACATAGACCTGACACAGGTGATGTAGCAGGCCTACGTCCACGTGCTCAATGCCTCACTCCTACCAGATGTTCCAACACAGACAGCTCACACTCACAGACTGTCATGCCACGGTCAAGGACTACAACCATGTCACCCAACCGTCTATCCAAAGCTTCAGCAATCTGCTGTTGAGCATTTACAATTGCCTGGATGTTGTTGTTTAAAGAACGGACAGCAGCCCTCTGTAGCCTCTGATTTTCTCTGTTGCGCCGTTCAGCATGTGCCTGTGCCTCCATTACAGCCTGAAACATGCGTCTGGTGACACCAGCTGCTGCACTCTGTCTTGCAAGAGCATGTTGGCCAGAGGCCCTCCTACGATCAGCACTGACCACGTGCCTGTGTGAGGCACCACCAGTCATTTGGCTGACACAATGGTATGCAGGCACACCTTCCATAGCCCCCACACTTTCCTGTTCCAAGCTACCATGCACCAACTGTCCTTTCTCTATGGCCACTGCTGATGGGGTATGTGCAGGCATGGGATCTCTGTGCGGGCATGAGGTGGATATAGATAGAATGGCAACCAATGGCACAGTTTCAGCCCCTGACAAATCTGCCTGTAACTCAATCATACATTCATCATCACTGCTAGAGTCTGTGGGGACACTAACATCAGATGTACTGCAGGAGGGCAATGCACCTACATCACCTTTGAGGGCAGACAAGAACTGTACATTACAATCTATACAACAGACACACAAACAGACACACACGCATGTGATATGACAGAAGGCATGCAACATGCATGTGATAAGGCAGACGGTATGCAGTGCAGACAATAATAGTGGTAGTTATTATACATCCCTGGGTTGCACACAACAGCATGCATGTGTCATAGCAGATGGCATGCAAATTACACAATCATAGTAGCAGTTAACATACATCCCTGTGTTAAACCATGTAGATCAGCACAGGTTAAAAGTACACCTGCCTGATGTGCGGCATATGACCTTGACAATCACATGTAGTATGACATGTGATCTGCTGACATGTGCAATGACATGCATACATGTTTAACACAATGGTGTCCTCTCAAATATACAGTGGGGCAATGATGTCCCAATGCAGTGTTGTCTGTCTGCCCTACAGATATACTGCACATTTAGCTGAAGTGTATGGCCATTGCAGGGAATCATGAGGCGTCTCTAGTGCTATACAGTGTGAGTTAGACACAGTCCATAGCCATGACGGTGTTCAGATACAGTACATATATACTGTGGAATGTGACTCACGTCACTGAGGTGTATACACACTAAACCATGATGCTGAAGTTGTGACACAGGTCACTGATGGGTATACGGTTGACACCCCTGCACATCTGCAACCATATTGCTGCTGCCTGGCAACTATGCCCAGACATGGCAAACATGTCGGTACACCATGTCCCACATGACATCTGTGTACCACACACGAGGAGCAAGTATGACAGTGATGTCCAACACCAGCAAGAGGAATGTACTGTATCTGTGGGCTGATGTGGATACTGTATAGGTGACTGGTGTCATGTCATGACACCCTCAAGATGTTCAACACATCTTATGTGGTGGATTTATGTTACACCTACATAAGATGTGCACAGGCCTGTAGGATGTCTAGCGTTCCACATCTACAATATGCCCATTATACAAAGGCCATTGTTGGACCATGTGTAGCCATTGTAAGACAGGGTGTACACACAACCACATCACATCTACTGTGTGTGTTGCTCCATGTCTCTGCCCATCCTCCATGGCCATGTGTGTACATGTGTTGTCCAAATTTGACGGGCATCTATTTCACATGTCTGTGTTGTCCCATATGACATATATGTTCCACTGACGACAGGGTTATGCAGATAAAGGGTGGTATGTGGGATATGTTTTCAGGTTAGGTAGGCAATGTTGCAGCCAGGCCACTAGATGTCATGATCATTTCAAAATAGCACATCAGATTGTGTGACATTCATAGCAGGGCTATGATCCACACAAGTGAATCCTGTGTACTGGCCATACGCCAGCCCACTGTGTAGTACTGTTTGTATTCACCACATGTGTAGTTCTGATCTGTAGTATGTCCCTAAAGTGAACAGCACCTCTACCATTGTATGCACAGCTATCCACACATCTGACAATGACTTTTTGCGAGGATTCATGTCAGTGAGATGATTCGCATAGTTTGCAAGTGTTGCACATGGGTAGCCATTGTGATGCATTGCAGGTCTGACCTGTATATTGTGACAGGACCATACATTATGTGTACATGTTGTAAATGGCCACATGGCAGATAGATATGTGCATTACGATTCCTGATAAATAATAACACTCTTACCTGCAACGGGCTGCTGTCGCAGCGGAACGCCAGAGGTACCTAAATAGAAGTAACACAGCAGTATGAGCATAATCCATGCCTGTATAATGGCTACAGGGTACAATGTGCATAACACATACACCAGTACATTAGACTATACTATGGTGTATGCACATGTGTGCATACACAGAGTAGCATACTATAGTATACATGCCTTGCATATGATGTTACATTACATATTATACAGTGACACATGCAACTATATGGAATATAGTTGTTATAGGTGCAGTACTGGCTTACCAGGCAACTCCAGGCTCAGTGGTTGAGAGACACCCACCTCCACAATATCGGCTATGGCTTGTGGATGTGGTTCTGCAGGTGTCCCCAGGTTGGCCAGTAGCTCCTCGGTATGTGTGAGTGGGGGCTGGGTTGGTGGTCCACCATCTGTTGCACCTTGTTCCCTGGTGATTGCATTCGCACGCTGTTTCGCCCATCTAATGAGGTCTGTACAGTGTCTGCGCACCTGCTGGTATGTGCGGTTGTGGCCAACAACATCATTAACCCTCCTGCAAAGTACCATCCACAGGGCATCCCGCTGCTGTGCATCCTGTGGCACATGGCTGAACAGGATATTGTGACTGTCGAGTAGGTATGGGATGAGGGCCTCATCCTCCAAGTGGGTAAAAGGGGGTAGCCTTGCACGCGGCATACCTGGAAGACATAATGATGGAGACAGGTCACAGTAACTCTCAGAGACATACAGAGCTACAGCTGAACATACATGTGTATCGCATTTTATTAAGTTTAAATAGTTGTATTTGCAAACCTACATGACACTGACGTGTTTGTGTCACACACACATGACACTCAATGTTGAGTGGATATTATCCCCATATGTGTGTGTGTGTGTGTGTGTGTGTGTGTGTGTGTGTGTGTGTGTGTGTGTGTGTCACCTGATTACATTGCTCATACTCCATGTGGATGCTGTCTTGATGTGAGTATGTCTGTTTGCCTGTACTGGTGTTCCTACCTATCAGCACATGGCTGGATGTGTCCACATTAATGCAGTCGACCTTGATGCTGTGTATATGTCACATATAAGGACTTACACTGCCTTAACAGACATGACCTGTGACCCTGCAGACTTGCTCACATAAGGTTTTACGTGCATGTGTTCTGCCATATACATCTACACGGCACTGTACAGCAATTCAACATCCTGCCATGTATCACCTGTGTTGCACATGTGATACACATGGCACACTGGCTAGCCAGATGGCATTTGCAGGGATGGATATCAACTATAGCATGTACAGTCAAAGTCAACTAGTGGGCTATATGCCATGGGCCATGTATGAATCCAGGATGAAAGGTTACCTGGCAGTAGCCGACAGGCGGGTCTGTGGGGCCAGGTGGAGCGGTGCCACATTACTGATCCACAGGGTTAATGATACATTTACCATGCGGTCATCACACCATGTCTGAGAGGGGAGCGATGTGCAGCTTTGACGGACAGGAATGCATAGTATGGCAGGGCTATGTAAAGTGTATGGGACAAGGATCTGTCCAGCATGTGGAAGGTGGATATCCATGAAGTATGTGTTCGAGATCAGGATGAGTACGTGTAGCATGTCTAACATCACTAGGCTGGACATGGCTTTATTCAGGGTATGCATCATGCTACATAGTGGAGATGGGGAATGGGAAGGCTGGTCTAGGCCATCTGCACATGGCCAATACATCTTAAAGGAAATATGTGATCGGATATGGGTCATTTGAGTGCTGTGTATGGCTGGACAATGATCTCTAAATTCATGGATGGCACCCTATCATTATTAGGGTTGCCACATATGACTACCTGACAGGTGTGGTGACATAGCTATCACAGGAAAGACAACTACCCAGCTGCATCCCTTACACACAATTGTCCATTATGTTGACCGATGCCTAGGTGGTAGTTCATGGGTACAGGGTTATTAACATAGGGGTGACAATGCAATATGTAGCTGTCAGATTGTGGCCATATGTCACACACAACTCACCCACAAAGCCCCTTCTGTATGTTGTCCACAACACTCCTGAGTCAGCTACTGCTCCAAGGTCATAGTCATTCGCATACTTCAATAGGCAGATGCCTTCATTAACCCTGACATACTGTAGCTGCCACTGGTGTGATGAGCATGTATTATTCAGACACCTTCTGTAGTGTTGGTTCTGCCAGCAGTCCTGTTGCAAAACACTCCTGTGACATAGGAATGTACATCTAGTATACCGAGTGTAGATGGTACACAGTACGGGTGATGATGTCCTATGATGTGGCAAGGTTATGATAAGATATGCAGTGTGACATCTACCTTACTATCATCTACATCTGTACTGTTGACATCAATTATTTGATCAAGGTTCATGGCCTTCCAGACCAGACTCAGCAGGGTAGTAGTGCAGTACTTCCCATTATCAGTGGTGTCTCCCCCTTTGTGGATTGTGATACCTGTTGGTGTGCACCATTCAGTTTGTACACAACCTGACATGGAGCTATGTTTTACATGATGTGTAAGTGGAGAGCATCTTGTTTTGCCATATGTGTATGATACAACCTGTGATGTGGACAGGTCCCATGCAGCCTGAGTGCAGCTTGTACCTGCATAGTTGTGGGTACAGGGGCCCTGTGGTGTACATGGATATATGCTTGCGTACCTGTTGGGGGGAGGGGGCCATGTATTTATGTTATCCAAGACCCTATCTGTATTGCTTATTCATGCTCAGCACTTGTTCAGAACATGTAAGCACTACGTAAGCTAATAATTACTATAGCACTCAATCTTCCTCACTACCTAAGGGTAAGGGTAAACAGGTTTTGTACATACTTTTCTCACTTGCTTAGAGTAAAATAGCTCTTTTACTCACTTTCCTCACTTATCTAGGTGAAAGTAGTTCTATATTCAGGCATGTCCAAGAGTCAACTGCCAGTGTTCTCACCTGTCTATCTGATTAATCTGGATATCTTGAGGCAATGTACACATTGCCTCATGCACACAGACAAGCCTCTCCGCCTACCACCCAACACTACAACATGTGAGAGATGCACTCATCTAGCCAAACTGGAGGTAAAGCTCTCTCCAACCAAGCCTGACCCTGACAGTCATGTGGAGAAGGTAAACATTCGCACCACACCACACTCATCACATAGTCTAACTGAATCTACCCCACCATTAACTGGGAAAACTACTCATGTACCAACACATTAGCTCAACGCTTTATGGAATTCATAAACACCAATGCCCTGAATCAACATATCCACAAACCCACCAGGGGCAACAATATCCTAGACCTAGGCATTACCAACATGAGTGACCGGTGCTCCACACTTGAAGTCAACTCCTCGTTGGTCCGATCCAACCATGAGCTGAACACCGTTGATATCCACATCCCGCCCCCCACCCCCCATTAAGGGAACCACAGTATAATATGTCTACAAAGCCAACTACATGCTTCTTAAGACAGATGTGTTGAACGTCATGACACCCATGCAGATGGACAATACTGTTACAACTGCTGAATCCTACACAAATGCACTCTATAAGCACTTACACGAGTGCATGGTTTGTGCTATCCCAAACAGAACCAAGGTGCTATACTCCTAATTAAGGAAATCAATCTGGTGGTCCTCTGCCATAAACAAACTGTACTACAGGAGGAAGACACTGTTGCAAATGAGAGTACAATCCCATGTGTGGAGGAGCTCCCTGGCCAGCCTCAGTAAGAAGATGAGATCCCTTAAGAGATCCTCCAAAGCTAGCTACGAAAACTAAACTGCCACTAATTCCAACAACAACCACAAAGCATTCTATAGCTATGTCACATATCTCAATGTCAACAACCAGATCTGCTCTGAGTTACAGCACAAAGGCATGAACATTACAGAACCAACTGATATTGGCAACATCCTGGCAGATAGGTTCAGTGCTACCTTTCCTCCCTCCCTCTCAAAGCTGCACACTCTAAAGCCAATATCACAGCATCCATGGGACCGGACAACATTCCAGGCTGCGTTTTACATGAACTTTAGAATGTACTGTTTCCCAACCTACGCACCATGTTCAATAATAGCCTCACATCGGGAATAGTGCCCCCTGAATGGCGCACAGCAACAGTTATCCCACTCCACAAAGGTGGCGCCACAATGGACCATGGGACCTATTTCCCTATAGGCCTGACTAGCCTGGTCAGCAAGGCTATGGTACACATCATGGATCTCAGTCACAGAGACATTGGGTACCTCCAAACCTTTGACCCCCTCTCAGTTTGGAATTAAGGGCAGACCATGCCTCCTAAACCTGGTGGACTTCTTAGAGACAGTTACTATCAACATACCCATCCGCCTGAACATTAACCCCTATGTCATGTGATGGTTTGCAAAGTGGCTCACGGACAGAACCCACACAGTGGGAGTTGCATACCCTAGGTCCGACTGTATACCAGTTACACGTGGCATCCCCCAGGGCTCAGTCCTAGGACCCGTCATGTTCGGTATATACTTCTCTGATGTACAGACAAGCACAGGAGGGCTTTGGCTGAAAAGGTTTGTAGATGACTGCAAACTAGGGGACATAATTGTTTCCCCAGCTGTTACAGACACCCTCTGGAAGGGCCACACTGAGACGGATACCTGGTGTTAATATCATGGCATCAAGCTGAATGCCTAAAAGTGCATAGTCATCCCCTTTGGATATAACTAATTACCTGCGGACTACCACATAGGTGCTAGTCCCCTACATACAGAAAAGGTAATAAGGGATCCGGGAACCCCAGTAGATAGCAATCTCTCCTTCGATACCCATAATGACAAGGTGGTTAGAATATCCTTCTACATGGCCCCCCTAATCTCTAATGGGTTCACATCCAGATCAAAGGAGGCCATTGTGACTCTCTACTCATGACTTATTAGACCCATTAAAGGATACAACATCCCATTTGGGATATACCTTACAAGACAACTGCAGCAGCTTGGAAGACCACACTAGTACCACACCAAGAGGATTATAGACCTCAAACAGATGACCTATACAGCCCAACCTAAGAAACTCCAGCTGTACTCCATTGCATACCGCATACTCACACCTTTGTGGAGTGGGATAACTACTGCTGTGCGCCATTCAGGGGGCACTATTCCCGATGTGTATTGCTGGATATGCTCCACCTAAACAGAGGCCCCTGAGAGCCACATGCTCTAGGGATATACGCCTAACCACAATGATGACTAGGACATGCTGGACGGACAGATTCCTGACCCGGACACTCCCCATGCTTTGGAACATGATTCCTATGTACATCAGGCAGGACCCCTCACTAGCATTCTTCAAGGGAAACATTGATGTGTGGATGGGAGACAGACATGTACCCCAGGGATCACTGCAGTGCCTCTGCTGGACAGAGGCACAGGGAACTGATGGCTCTGCCATCCAGAGGCACAGGGAACCAACCTATGGGGTGGCGAAAGCCAACACACTCTAGCTAGGCTTATAAATACCCTTGGTAAGACAGCCTAGTACCTACCTTTGCACATATTACATGTGTTATGTGCATGGATGGTTAACTAGCTCTTCCATTTTACTTTGCTCTCATGATGATAAACTGTTGGGTGACTAAAAGACATATGTATCCTGTTACTGTGTATTGTAAATGCCAATAGACATAACTAATGTTTGCCTAACATTACAGTAATGCTATGTAGCTTGTGTAATACATATCTGCCTACAATACTGTACATTACACAGTTATTGGCACAATATCCCACAATGCAAATCATAATTGCACAGTGGCCCAACCTTCGACATGTTATTCTCAGTAATACACCCATACATATGGCTACAGTTACAATATATCAACATATACTATCCCCTGTTATAACACATACTTGTTGGACCAGCCCTGTCACTGACAGCGGCTGGTGAGGAGTATTTCTGTTCAAAGCCCTTATATAGCATCCGTTGTTGTGTATGCGGTGTTTGCCTTGTAACCTACAGCAATACACACAAATACTACAAGTGTTACTATGCTCAACAATACATCACTACAAGATAACTGTTTCCACTATATGGATTGTGTGCTTTAAATACTGCAAAAAGGTACTACATACACAGACATAATAACTGTTCTACATACCTTATTAATAATCCAAGGTGTGGTTAACTGTTGATTCAATCCTTTTCAGTTTGTCTTTCAATGTTCTTTGTAACGTTCCACTGGTATATACAGATAGTTTGAATGTGTGATAACTTTTAGTTATGTACTCACCATAACTTTAGATGTTTGGGATCCATCTCGCCTACATTCTGTACTGATGGGCTCGGAGCCGATCCCTCGGCTCCGACTCGGCACGCTTATGCTATAGAGCGAGGCCTCTTATTGGCTGAGCTATCTTTATCCCAGGATGCACCACCACTGATCCCCCAGATCTTGTTTGTCCGCATTCATGCACACATGCACAACTTGTTTATATAACATTGTTAGATGTTTCAAGATGAAACAACAGGATTCGGACCTTCTGATATCCTCTGATCTCCAAGGAAGGGGAAGGAGGGTGGGTTATTAGAATGGCGAGATGGATCCCAAACATCTAAAGTTATGGTGAGTACATAAATAAAAGATGTTATGTGATCCTATCTCGCCTACATTCTGTACTGATGGGACAGCGTCCCTAGCACCTAAATCCCGGGTGGCTCATTGGAAAACACTCCTGAGCACTGTGGAACCAAATGAAGCTCGTCCTCTAGATGCCACGTCCAATTTGTAGTGGGAAATAAAGGTGTGCGGGGAAGACCATGTAGCCGCAGCACAAATGTCACTAATAGCAAGCTTAGAATGAAATGCTATAGAAGTAGCCATAGCCCTTGTAGAATGAGCTTTGACAGAGGTGGTAAGCTCTTTGTTAGAATAAAAATAAGCTTGAGTAATACAGTCCCTGATCCATTTGGCAAGTGACCTTTGTGACAGCTTTGCCCAATTTATTGTCTGCAAAGGATACAAACAACTGATCTGTTTTCCTTGATTGTTTGGTCCTGTCTAAATAAAAACGTAACTGCCTGTGGACATCTAGTGTGTGGAATATGAACTCCGCTTTGTTAGAGTATTTTGGGAAAAAAACTGGAAGCTCTAACGATTGTTGTAAGCAGAAACTAGAACAAACTTTAGGGACAAAGGAAGGATTTGGCCTGAGGGATACTCTGTCTTTGTGAAAAACCAAGTATGGGGGTTTTACTGACAAAGCTTGAAGCTCTGAAACTCTTCTGGCAGAAGTAACAGCCACCAGAAAAGCTGTCTTCCATGATAGAAACTTTAGATCACATGTAGCTGCCGGTTCAAAGGGGAAAGAAGTCAAGGCACGTAACACTATCGAGATCCCATGTAGGTGCAGGATGAGAAATCGGAGGTCTTAATAGAGCAGCACCTTTCAAGAAGGTCTTACACAATCTGTTGCTCATTAAAGGTGGGTCTATCGATTGGTGAAAATTAGAAATTGCTGCCAATTGTACCTTGATGGTAGAAACTGAAGAGCCTTGATTGAAAAGAGAAGTTAAAAATTTTAGTACTTCTGCCATGGGAATAGAAATGGGGTCCAGGCCCCGGAGTTGAGCCCAAATAGCAAATATTTTCCATTTGCTAGAATACAGTTTCTTTGTAGCAGACTTATGGGCCGAAGACAATATGTGTACAACATCTGGATCCAATGTATGACTCCTAACTATAGTCGGAAGAGGAGGAGCCAAGCCGTCAATTTTAAGGTGTGTAGGGACTGGTGGAATAGTCCCGACTGATGAACCAGTAGGTCTGGGATCTGATCCAGGAACCATGGATCTTCCAGAGCATATTTCCGAAGATAGGGAAACCATACTTGACGGGGCCAGTAAGGAGCAATTAAGATCATTTTGCTCCCAAGAGAGATGCCTTTGAATCACCCTGGGAAGGCGAGGAACTGGAGAGAAGGCAGAAAGCAAGCCAGTGCGCCAAGCTCGGACTAGCGCGTCCATGGGGCTCTTCCCGGAGCCGGGTTAGGGAGAAGAATTCTTTGCACTTCGCATTCAGAGCAGTCACGAATAGGTCGCAACACGGAACTCCCCATTTGTTGAAAATCTGACTTGCTACTGTCATATTCAGAGACCATTCGTGAGGAGAGAGGATGGTTCTGCTCAATCTGTCGGCTATCACATTGGACTTGCCCGGTATGTGAGTAGCCACTAGGAAGCGTTTGGTCGAGACTGCCCATTCCCAAACTCTCATGGCTTCTCTGCAAAGAGGGTAGGATCTGGTCCCTCCCTGTTTGTTCAGGTACCAGACAACTGACATGTTGTCTGAGTGAACAGCAATTACGCCCTGAGAGAGATAATCGTGAAGGGCTTGAAGAGACAGAAGTACTGCCCTCATTTCTAAGATGTTGATATGAAGTAAAGTCTCTTCCGGGTGCCATTTGCCTTGGACTGACCTGCCCAGGGAATGCCCCCCCCACCCCATCTGGGAGGTGTCCGTGGTCAAAGTGGCCGCCGGAGGAGGTAGAACAAAGGGTCGTCCCTGATCCAGATTGGAGGGCACTAGCCACCAGCGAAGGTCCCGTTTGCAAGATTCCGTGATCCATATGAGGTGACAGAGGGAGTTCCTGAAAGGACCACTGAGCTGAAAGAAGCCACTGGAGAATTCTCATGTGCAACCTTGCCAAGGGGACTGGAAGAACCGTGGCGGACATGGATCCCAATAGCTGCAGGACCATCCTGGCTGGAGCTTTGGACCTGGGAAGTAAGGCTCGAACTTGAGTCTGTATGGTTTGTATTCTGTCTGTCGGTAGATAGACCCGCATTCGGTTTGAGTCTATCTCTACCCCTATGAATCTTATTCGTTGAGATGGCAGCAACACAGACTTTGGCCAATTGAAGGTGATTCCAAGGGAACTGCCCAGTGATATAGTGGCTTGAAGGCTCTGTAGTAGTAGATGCCTGGAGGTGGCAGTTAGGAGCCAGTCGTCTAGATACGGAAACACCTGGAATCCTAGACTTCTCAGATGAGCAGTCACGACTGCCAAACACTTGGTGAACACCCTGTGGTGAGACCAAAGGGCAGCACGAACTGAAAATGACTGCCTCCTAGGCTGAAGCGCAGATGTCTCCTGGACGCTTGATGTACCATGATATGGTAATAAGCGTCCTTGAGATCTATGGAGCACATCCAAACACAATTCTCCAGCAATGGGAGAATGGTTTGTAGGGTGACCATTCGGAACTTGGACTTTTTGACTGAACGGTTTAGGATGCTGAGGTCCAAAATGGGCCTCAAGTCCCCGGTCTTTTGGCACCAAAAGAATCTTGAGTAAGTCCCTAATCCGATCTGGTCTGCGGGGACCGTTGATGATTCCTTTGCAGCAGCTTTGAAACTTCTGAGGCTGCAGTATCCCGCTGACTGGGTGGAGGGTCCGGGATTTGTTTGGACTGAGGGGGGGATGAGAGAATGGGATGGAGTAACCTCCGGCGATAATTCGAAGCACCCATCGGTCCTGAGTAATACCTTCCCAGGCCTTTAGATGCTTCGAGAATCCCCCGACTGGCTCGAGCTGCACAGCCGGGCAATCCCTCAGGGACTATGAAAGGCTGAAGAGCCAGAAAGGACTCATGGTCTCCAGTGTTGCGAGGGCCTCTGCCGCCTCTGGGACGGCGTCTTCCGGAAGAATTTCCCCCTCCTCTGCCTATGGAAGGGGAATCCTCCTGCTGTGAGGGGTAAGGCTTCTGAGATCTACGGAACCACATTTTCCCTCCTCTTTTAGCCTTGGGATAAGGCCGAAAGGGAGTGGAAAATCGTGCCCCTATGGCAGTCAGAGTCTTACCCTCCTGTTCACAGCGGGTTAGTGTGTCCTTTACCTTGGGTCCAAACAGGAGGACCCATCAAAGGCGTCGGCAAAGGAAGACTTAAAGGCCTCCTGAAATGACACAGGCAGAGCCAGGCTTGTCTCCGTGAGCAATGCCTGTACCCGCTTACTCGCCCTTCGGCCGCATAAGAAATGAGCCTCATGGATGAGTTCAAAATGGACGACATTGTAGCCAGCTGAGAGCCAACCGTCTGGGCCAGCTCCTCAGGCAGGTTACCCAAGAGGGTATCGGATAGCTCCTTAATCAGATCCCTCTGAAATCTGGTAAAGTGCGTAAGGTAGTTCAAGGACCTCAATGTAAAGGCCGCTGAACTGAGGGTGCGCTTTCCGTACCGATCCATGCTCCTAGACTCCTTATTAGGAGGATGGACGGACGTCGAAGCCTCTGCTACATCTTGCTGGGTAGCAGATGCCACCACCAAAGCATCTACAGCCACACCTTTAGTTAAAAACTCTTTTTCAGGGGGTGCCGAGAGGAACTTGTTCGGACGAGCAGGCACCAGTTCCACAGAGTCTGGGTGTTCCCACGCCCTTCGACAGATCAAATCCAAGAGCTCATCAAAGGGCAGAGACACCCAGGAGGCGGAGGGCTAAGCCCCGAAGGCCTTCAGGAACACCGACTCATCAGCAGAGGGAGGTTTGGACTGCCAGCTGCCTCGTTGTTTTAGGGCTTCCAGGATGTCTGCAAAGGAGACATCATCCGAGGACGACTTAGGGGACCCCTCTGCATCATCGAGATCAGTGTCTGATGTAAGAGACTCATCAGGGGAGTCAACTTGCTTCCTCTTGCACGATCTCTTCCTGGGGGGTTCTTCCGAAGAGGCTTCAGAAGGACCTCCAGGAGGGGGAGAAACCCCAGCGGGGGTAACCTGAGGCCCAGGGGCTCCGCTGTCTAAGGACAGGGGGACTGCCAAAGACCCAGTCTCCGTATGCAGGGAAGGCGCTGGGGAAACCATGGAGGTAGCCAAGGAAGATTTGGCTAATGCACTCCTCATAGCCCTGAAGGCGGGACCACCAGAATCCTGGGAAGGTCCCACCTCCGTGGCCACGACAGTGGACGGCACTCCCGCCGCCGACGCACCAAGAGGGAGACTTGGGACCGAAAGCATCAATCCCAAAGCCTCCCTCCCAGGGCCGAAGGAAGAAGTCCGTGTACTGAACTCCGACCCAAGAGCCGGAGTTGGAGCAAGGGTCGGGCGCGACCCTAAAACCTCCACCGGTTCCATCAGTGCCGGCTCCAACGGTGCCAAAGCTGTTGGAGGAGGAACCACAGTAGGAGAGTGGACCATCGGCTCCGAAGCCGAATGGGCTGGAGCCAAAACTAGCTTTTGGAACACTGGAGACTGGAAGAGTCTAAGGAGCACCCTGTCGATGTCCGAATCAGACATCTTGGATGATCTAGTGGATACCGATCAGGCCCGAACCGATTTCTCCATCGGCTCCGAAGGGCTCGGGGACCGGCTCCGAATGGACTCTACCACTATCGGCTCCGAGGGAGATCTCAAGGTAATTTCCCTCGGTGCCGATAAGGACTTCGGCTCCGAAGGGGAAGAGTCTGAGCCGGTAACCCTTATCGGCTCCAATATCAGTGGAGCCGATGAGGGTGACCGCCTCGATGCCCCAGACCTCGGCTCCAAACCAGAGGGTTGAGGCTGGAGGCATCGAGGCAGACCGTTCCGCCTCGCCGAAGTCCGTGGAGCCGATGGAGAAGTCTGCTTAGATTTTTTAGCGGTCGGTTCCGACTGACTGGTCGGAGCCGACGCTTTCTTCTTTTTAGAAGGAGATGGAGAGGAAGATAAAGCCTTCTCGAAGGATGGCTTGATTAACCCCTTGAGGATTAATTTGTTCTTCCTCTCCTGGAGGACTCTTGATGAGAAAGCGTGGCACACACTACACGACTCTTGTAGGTGCTTGGCACCTAATCAATAGACGCACGAGGAGTGGTCGTCCGTTATGGACATTTTAAAACCACACCTCGTGCATTTCTTAAACCCGGAGGGTTTGTGTTCTTTTGACATAACTGCTTTAGCCAACAGAACCTATCTAAATAAAACACAGCAAAAGTTAAACAAACCAAGCCAAAAAGTAAAGTTTTGTTTGACTTTGTTTTTTTTTTTTTTTTTAACAGACTATACAGTTAAACAACACAGAGAAAGAGAGTCAAGACCCTCTAACTAAAACGGGTACTTGACCCAGAAAAGAGACACAAGTAGTAAAGCAACAGGGGAAGGCCCCTCTAACTAAAACGGGAAACCTTCCCTGACTAAAAAAATCACAAATTTCTCAACAGAAATTAATCAATCACACTCGTATAACAACAATAGCTGTTAAAACAGCTTTTGGGTTCAAGTAAGCAAAATTCTGACAGGAAAAAGCCTAAATAAATAGTACTTAGCCTAGCCAAGTTGAGACCACGTCTAAGCTCTGTAAGCGGCAAACGAGATCTGGGGGATCAGTGGTGGTGCATCCTGGGATAAAGATAGCTCAGCCAATAAGAGGCCTCGTTCTATAGCATAAGCGTGCCGAGTCGGAGCCGAGGGATCGGCTCCGAGCCCATCAGTACAGAATGTAGGCGAGATAGGATCACATAACATCACATCCTTTTCTAGTTACATATCGGTAATGTGGCATCCTGTTCAACAATTGCTTTTCCAAAGTAGTTAATTAGATGCACATCAGCTATGCAGCTACTCCATTAGCCGATACCATGGCAACAGTGGTGTATAACTGAGTACTCCTTTTGGGCTTTGTCCGTTTGCCTTACTTTCTAGGAAGATGGCCTGAATGTGTTGTTTGTGATATATTTCAACAGCTATATGGAGACACACAGAGATATTTTAGCTTCATGACTTCCGTGGACTGTGTGTAATGGTTAGACAATTTTGTTCTACATGTGAGTACAGCTGTTATATTTCAGAACATTGCTACTTATGCAGGGTTTGTCTGTACCTGATACTTCTGCAGATGTTTAAGTCTGGCAAGGATGTTTGGGCAGCTCAAGGCTGTATGGCTATGCATGAACTGTTATGTGGTTTACAGTGTGCTCACCAGACATCCTTGATTTGGTGTACAAGTGTAGCATACTGTGCTGTTACTCAGTAATTGCTAACATATCCCGATGTACACACAACCCTCTGAAACGGGATTAGTGCAAAAAAACTCTGTAACATCAGCAGCTGTTCCATTGTATAACAGCAGCTATTTCACATAGGGCCATTTTAGTCTGTCTCTGACAAGGTATGTTAAGGCTTCTGAAGATGTTGTACAGTGAGTGAATGATTTGTGATGTTATTACAGTTTGTATTGTAATATGTTTAGGTGTGGGGGTGAAGTTGTTGGGTGTGCATAGCAGATGCAGGTGTGTAGGAACTGCTTTTATAATTGATATGTGCGTGAGAGTTCCTTCCCTATTTGAACACCTATCCTTTTGTGGACTAATACAATGGAAATTTAAGGCTGATTCATTAAGGCACTGTTATGTGATTCTTGTATAGCATGCAAGTGATGTTAGTCCTTGAATCCCTTCGGTAATACATCTGAATGTAATAAAGTGTTGCTACATGAAAGCTGTGCATTTCTGTCATAGGTATTTGCAGTCATCGTAGTTGTGTTGGTGATTGACCCTCTTTGGCTAGGGTTGCCACCTTTTCATATGGCCATAGTGGGACATTTTCGGGACATACATCAGAATTTACAGGCCGACATCAACCCACGGCCAGTACAAGGGATAGAACTTTCCTTTCTTGCCTAAATATAAGCTTATTCTTGTAGCAGTTTATTGCTTATACTGTTTCTTGTAACATGTAGGTATTTTAGATACAGAAATAACTATTGTATGCAACTATTACAGTACATATGGGACATAATTATGTCCTGCAATCCCAGAACATTTGCCATGTTTAATATATTTAGTCAGGACACAACCGCCCAAAGAGGGAGTGTCCCTCGCACAGTAGGACAGGTGGTAACACTATCACTGGCTCATGTCCATAGCACATATTTGTAATACTGTATAGGCATATACTCTCCATATCCTTTGTTCATAAAGGTTGGTAGTGGCAGAATATGTGATTGCTATGGTCCATGTTATACACATATATGAACACTTCAACCGCTGTATATGGGATACCTACGGAATCCCGAAACCACAGTGTTCCAACACACACAGCCAGACTCCCATACGCCACATTACTGACAGCGACAGTAACTCGCAAAAGTAACACGAACAAGGAACACACACAGACACACTGCTACCCACCACATCCAAACAAACCATCCTACACTACGTATGAGCAGATGGCCAAGCCCCCCTATACCCCCCATGTAGGTGTCTGCTCCCCCCACACCACCCCCTACTTTAATATTCTACCTCCTAGGTTGCGCAAACAGACGCACAAAGCTAAACCACACCCACACATTACAGTCCCCCAAGAATACACACCACACCCAGAACACACAATTACACATACTACAGCCTTAAGAAACACACTTACACACAGTAACCTACCTGAACCGCAACACCAAAAGCACTGACTAACTGTCCCTTAACATCGTGATTTTACACCTCGCTCATCTGGTGTTTCGGTACTGTGTTCTTTCGGACCTTAAGCCTCAGGATTACGTGCGTCGGTATGTAAAGCAGTTGGTATGTGGTAGGTATCCCATTTATACGTACCTCCATGGTGATGTAGATGTTGTTAACCTATCTATATACCTACATATATATGTATATCCCCATATATCGACATCTCTCTCTCTATATATATATATATATATATATATATATATATATATATATATATATATATATATATATATATATATATATATATATATATATATATATATATATATATATATATATATATATATATATATACATATATAAAGCATACATCTTTCATTGGGTACATGCCGGTTTGTCCTATTGCAACACATTCCTAACTTTTGTGTTTTATCCTGTCAGTATACACGACTGCCATTGGTACATCTCAGGTAGCTTAGTGGTATGTTATTGTGATGAATGTGTACATGGTTGCATGTTCTAATCCTGGCAGTGATATCTTACCTCTCAGAGCAGGCACTGGTAGTGCAAGGGTGATTAACGCACATTTCAGCGGTTGTGTGTTCCACATGTTTATTATTCTGTGGAGAACTACCTATATATGCAAGCTGTGTTTAAGGTATACTATGTAACATGCAAACATCTGTTAAGATTCCTGTCAGGGATACTCCCCATTATTTGGAACTACAGCCCTGATTACAATATATAAAGCCCCTCACTAACACTCCAGGGAATCCTTGCAGAGTGGGTGGGGAACAGTGGCTACACCCCAGGGATCCCGCAATTGGCTCTGCTCCACAGAGGGACAGTTAGTCAATTGATGGGGTGGTGATAGCAGACACATTTTGCCTATGCTTATGAGTGGCCTCGGCAGTTGGGCATGTACCTACCTATGTATCTATGAACCTGTACATACAGTATGGACACATGCTGACAGCTTAATTTACCATTCAGGTATTGACTTACCTTGTGCCAATGGCGGTTGTGTGTACAATAGTTGAGGGCTGCCTATGTAGGATGTACACAGTAGACCACCTATACATGACAATTTACAGGTGATCATGTGTGTGTTCCATCCATGTTTACTGTGTGTGCAGGTGGAGAAGGGTGTCAGTCCATGAGTGCCTACACTGTCAGTGTGTATGCTATGCGTTCCCTCTTTGCCAAGGCATGGACATACTGGGCACACCTCTGTCTGCCTATTGGGGCTAACACAGGGTGCTCATGGTCTGAGTCCCTCTGTGCCTGTGGGTCCCTTGGCAATTGTGGTGGGCTATGAGGGCCTTCACCATTCTGTCCCTGCTGCAGCTGTTTCTGCAGGTTTATATTGTGTAGCATGGCACATACTATGAAGATGTGGGCACACGTTCCTGGAGAGTGCTGCAAGGCTCCACCAGATATGTCCAAGCAATGGAACCGTGATTTCAGCATCCCAAAATGCGCTCTATGATGATTCTGGTTTCTGCATGTGCCTCATTATGGCGTTCTTGCGTGGCTGTGTGTGCATTTCTGATGGGAGTCATCATCCACGGTTCCAGTGCATAGCCAGCATCGCCCACCAGGTGGCCATATGGGATGTCCCCCCTGGCAAATACCTGGTACAGCTGTGAGGCATGTAAGATGTGGGAGTCGTGATAGCTTCCAGGGCTGCCAGCGTACACATCCATGATAATGCCCTGGGCATCGCACATGACCTGGCAGTTGATGGAGGGGAATCCCTTGTGGTTTATGTAGTGCCTACCCAGCTCATCAGGTGGTGACTTGATGTGTATGTGCGTGCAGTCTATTGCACCCAGTACCTTTGGGTAGTCTGCCACATAGTGGAAGAGATGCATATTGCTGGCCAACTCCTTCTGCATTTGGGGGAAGTATATGTGCTCATTGGCATGTGGTAACATGGCATCCAGGAACTGGTGGAGTACCCTGGATGCTGATGCCTGTGAGATCCATATGATATCCCCAGTTGGCCTTTGGAAGGTACCTGTGGCTAGTATTCTCAAGCTTACACATACCTTTGTGTCCACTGGGATGGGTTCCCCGCTGTTACTTCTGGCTCTGAGGCATGGCTGGCACAGCTCAACAAGTTGCTGTATGATGTCCCTGTTCACCCTGAAACGCTCTACTATTTCCAGGTCATGTAGCCCCTGGTAGGTTACCCTGGGTCTGAACACTCTTCTCCTCCTCCAGTGCCTGAGATGGTTGTCAGCATCATCCTCCACACGAACGTCAGTCTCCAACACATGCTGGTGAATCAAAGCTATGGTGGCCCCTAACATGTACATATTAAAAGTTCCCCGTCTGTATACACCAATGGTGCAAAGTGTCTGGGAATACACAAGTGTGTGTGTAGGGCTTTCACACCTTATACTACCTGTGCAATGGATGATGCTGGTGTAATTGGATGTGTTTGTGCTATTCCAGCTGCAGGGTATCTTAATTATTGGTTTTACAGCAGGTACTGCTATTGTGGGGCCTTTGGTGTTGACTTAAGCTTGGCTGCCATGATTCTTCTATTGCCCTTTACTTCAATTTCAACCTGATTCCCCTCCCATTGTCAGGCATGCATCCAGCTGCCGGCTTTCTTGTTTTGTACTTTCACAACCCAGGATTGTGTTGGGAAATGTGTTATGTTGCTGATATACTGCAAGTTTGCTTTGTTCTGCTGTGACAGTTCTCTTTTCTTTGCTGTACAGCACATCCCCTTTCCTGTTCTGCAGGTAGCTACTAGCAGCCTTGTTAGCTGTTGTCAATGGCCCACTGTGAGTTTCTAGGTATTAATTACTCATTTGTACTCTAATTACCATGCTGCAGCATTTCCTTATTGTCTTCCTGTATCCTTCCTGTTTCATCTATGGTGTGTGCCGTGCACAGCCGTTTACCGGGTTTCGTGCGCTTTTTCATCCACTTTCACATTAACTTTTGGTTACCTTGTGTGCTCTCAGCTAAGCAAAGCTATGGCTACTTCCACACCCCTATCCTGCGGCTTTGCTTAGCAACATGCAACACAGATTAGCAATGATCCAATGTGCTTACAGCTATGGTGGCGTGCCCCTCTCTTGATGTCATGTTTACTTCTAGGCCACTCCTCGGTGTTGTACCGCTACACTGTGTGGTACATCCTTACGCTGGTGGGGCATTTGCGATTCAGTATTACTTGACTCATTTGCATGGCATTGACTGCTAATTCCTAGTTACCGCATGGAACATTGTCACAGACCCTTAGCAACCCTTGCGCCATGGTTGTGGTGTAGCATGCGTGCCATTGACTATTATGGGGATATCATGAATTGTGTTACATTGCAGTTTTATGACATCTAAATATATTTTCCTTGTGATCCCGTTTGCGCACAGATGCACTGCGGTTTTACTTTGCGTTAGTGTGGCCATGACATTAAATGTTATTTTTTATATGTTGTGCATGTTGTTTTACGCCATTGGCTATATATTTAGCCACTGGCATATATTAACATTATAATACTAAGTTTGTTCCGCTTAAATGGCTCCGATTTTCTGTTTGTCAAAATGTAAACCGTTTTTTTTTGGTTTACACTTCTACATGCTTACACTACGCCTGCACCACTATGCCTGCACCACTTCATGAATCGCTATATACTTTAATTTGCATGCTACACTGCTGCGCATGGGGTAATTAGCATACATGCGCCGGTAGCTACGCAGCTCTGGCGTACACTGGTAGTGCACGTGGAAACAGCTCGTACCTAAATCGCTCAGTGGCCATATTTGGCGCTAGATCGCTGACGCTACTCTGGCGCCTGGCGCAGGTTTCATGAATCCTGGGGAAAGTCTTCACCGTATATCTTTTTTTTTTAAACACCTGTATTGAATTATCACTCGTGAGATGGGCAAATTTACATATACAAAAGTAATCAAACTGTATTAACAATTTAACATTAACAAACATTATTGCTATGTATCATATAACTTAAGCAACATTACATATTTATTCAATACATCCTGTAGTGAAGGCCCATGGGATAAATGCAAATAATGTTTAGGGACATACTAGAGTTTCAGCTACACAGCTTCTGAATGTCCATGACTTTTTAACTTTTTATTTCTTAAGTCTTTATGGGTACATTCTGGCCAGTACTTCGCTTCAGAGACACAGGGGACTGTTGCATCTACTTAGTACAAACAGATAGCAGAAGAAGCTCAATTAGATGGAATTGTGCACTGTTGTTTCTAGCCAATGTTTCTATTAGTTTGCTGAGATGGGCTGCTAGAAGATGTGATTCCTTCTTACATCTAATGTGTAGCAATTCCAAAGTTGATTATATTACCTCTCACATCTACAGAGTGGGTTTCTCTACTCCTCATTTTTTGCCTACAGTTCCACTGTTTAAATGCTGAGTCTTTCCACCAAATTTACACCCAAATATGGCACTCTTATGCTGAAGTATCCTTTTCTGTGTTGTTTATAATTATATAGCTGCACAAATGCAGTAACAGAGTTGAGAGACTGTGCACCTATCTAATGCAACCCAAAAAAGTAAATAAATGAATGCATAAATAAATAAACTATAAATTAAAATACATTTTGCATTAAAAAATTAAAGAAAACGGTAATTTTAGCAGTTCCTCAGTCTGCAGTAAAAAGCGCATACAGAGTGGCCAAGGACCGTGCCTGTTCCTGTTTATTAGTTAGCATTCACAGTGCCCTCCATGCAGAGTAATGTTGCACTGTGTGCATTTCTTTATCAGAAAAAATCAAAGAAAAGTAAGGAAAACGTTCTTTTTCATTGTGCAGTCAAAAGCTGCCACTGAAGTCTGTAAAAAAATAGTTGCCTCTGATCCATATAGACAGATGCCAGACATCAAGGAACATGATCAATCAGGCTTTCAGATGTCTGTCCATTCTTTTGTAGGGAATCTTCTGTATATTTCTTTCACTGTCCCTCAGTTTCCGCACTGGTTAGGATAAGATCAGGCTGCCTCCTACACCTCTTCTTATTTTAATGGAACTGAACCAGTGTAGGCGCAGCAAACAAGCGCAGCAACTCATTATTTGTGTTGGAGGAGTACTGGATCTCAACCTCAGTGTAGGAGCAACAAAACTGTGCATCAAATTATTGTTTGTGTTGGTGAAACATGGAGTCTTCATTCAGGTAAATGCCACAGTGAAACATGGAGTCTTCATTCAGGTAAATGCCACAGACCTCAAGTAGGTCAAAATGTGTGGGAATGCAGAAAGACACAGATAAGTGGGTGGGAAAATAAAAGTTTATGGCTATTATGTACGGGGAAGGCAAGGAAGCAGATGGCCAAGCTGAGGAAATGAGAAAATTAACATATTTGTAAAGTGGTGGAATTTAGGGAAGGGAGTGGTAGGCATGCATACATTTTGAAGAGACTGGTATGAAAGAAAGGGTGAATAAGAACAACTACTTGTTTTATGAGGGGTTGAAAGTTGAGATTATGATAGAAGATAAGGATAAGGAAGAGAAGAGTGTTTCTAGGGTTGAAAATACTTAGGATATAAGTGATATGAAAGGTATGATAGGAGTCATTATAGACAGTTGATGGAGACAAGTAAAGGAGGAGATAGAGGAAAGTTCAGAAAGGAATGGATTAGGAAAAGTGATACAAAGAAGTGTAAGCATTTATGTAGAGTATGGAAAATGGTTGGGTGACTTACAAAGGCAGGTCCTATAGGAGCTATGTATGGTAGGGTCATGTATACATAGTATACGACAATGAAGAGAGAGTTTACAGAAGAACGGGGGTTGTTCTAGATGGAAAAATAATGTAGATCAGTTGCATGTGTGGTAGCTTTATACGATGGTGAGACAGGTCTTGAATCAAGCTAAAGGGGTGTAGGCTATAATATTTAAGGGTAGATCTGTGCTTTATGAGCTTGTACTTTGTTTGGTATATACCCTGATTGTCAGGGTTTTTTTTTTGGGAGGGGGGCAGTTGGAGATTCAACTTCCTGCTACGAAAATGATGAAAGTTATTGCAATGTCAGGGAAGGGTGCTAATATGGAATAGAATGGGTTGGAGGAGTGTTTGGGTAGTGGGAGATATCTGGCTGAGAAAAAAGCATAAAGATCTTAGTAAGATCTTTATGCCTTTTTCTCAGTGTAACAGTTGACAATAACCTCACGTTTGATATGCATATCAATCAAACTATTAAAAAGTTAATAAAAAACTTGGCTCACTATACAAGATCAAACCTTTCCTCACTCCACTAGCTAAGACGGCAATTGCCCGTACACATCTACTTTCCACCCTCCTTTATGCATCCCCTCTCCTCACGAACTTGAGTAAGTCTGACCTTAATAAACTGTCTAGCTGCTTTAATCATATTGCAATATTTGCCACTGAAGCAGCACACAGAACACACCACTGTCTGAACCTAAATAATCTAGAGTGGCTAGAATTATCTATCCAACTTCAGCACAATCAGCTAATAGTAGCATATAAAATTCTCTACCAACCTGAAAACAAACCCACACTTACAAAAAATTATCACCCCTTACAGCAACCTCAAGACACTTCACTCATCCAACAAATTACTAGTCCAAATCCTCAAAAGCAACAACTCATCTGGAGACTCTCCCTCAAGACACTTCACTCATCCAACAAATTACTAGTCCAAATCCTCAAAAGCAACAACTCATCTGGAGACTCTCTATATGCCAACTCTGTTGGCAAAATATGGAACTCACTTCCTGCTGAGCTTACTTCAGAACCCGTTCTAACTTAATTCAAATAAAATCTAAAGCAGTACTTTAAAATCCAATGGCTATATCCTTGCTCTAATCTTGACTAACTCTGGCAATATAAACATGTGCTAAAGAGGTCTTTTGGCTACCCCTACATTGCTTCCTAATTGTTACTCTACAACAAATCAGATTTATATATGACAGAATGAATGACTTTTATCCTATGTATTGTATCTGTAACAGTGCTTTAACTTGTAACAGTTTTTTTCTGTATGTATGTATGTATGGAGCTTTTCTCCCCGGGCCTCCGGTGAAAATGGACAAGTATCCAATCATACTATCCTGATCAACAAATGTAAAATAAATAAAAAGAAATAAATAAGATGTGAGGTTTCAACACAAATAGATGAGAGGATGAGTGTATGGATAAAAAGGTTACATGGTTGTATACAGATGTAAACACCAAGCCAAATAAAATACGGAGGAAAACAGCGTGGAGAACAGATTCCAAATGAATATACCAAAAACACTGAGTTCCACCTGTTAGAATTATACAAGAAGGGGGTATCACAAGCGGGGTCAGAGCAGGAGAGGGAGAGGAACAAAAAGGGATCATTGGAGGCAGAAATAACCGTATATAATAATGATGATTCCTCTGGATCATGTCCTACCTTGAAATTGTAAAAATAAATAATTTCACAATATATATTTACAGTAGTCTAACCATTACTGAGGAATACTTCCCTTTTTTGAAAAGGGATTCACTTTTGTCCCTACACCTAAGTATAACTTGGCAGATACTCTAACTGAATTCAAGTTATTTCTAAGAAAATTTAATTTTGCTACACAATACAATGGCAGCTTTAGTGAACCTTTTCAAAAAGATAGTAATGTCAAGAAGAAAAGCCTTGTCATGACTATTCCCAAACTCATAGTCCAGTTTTTTTGAACAACTGTGAGCATGATATTTATAGACAGTATCTTCAAGGTACCATGATATCAAAGAAACAAAATTTAAAAAGGAATGAATATAAACTTTTAGATGAGCTAAAAATGAACCACTCTATATGTGTAATGAAACCTGATAAAGGTGGGAGAGTGGTTTTGACAATTTAAATTACTCAAGTATAATGTTGAAAATGTTATATGAGAGTGGCTCTTATATTATAGCTTCTATTAGTGAGGTCAATTTGTCTTCTTTTAAAATAGACAGATTTTTAGAAGACAGTTTATTACTGCATGCTTACCATTTGATATGTATAATTTCTTAAAGAACCCAAATCCAAGAATACCAGTTATGTTCAATATTCCAAAAATTCATAAAGATCTTTACAACCTCCCATTTAGACCAATCGTGCCAGCTGCAGGTTCAAAGACTTATCCCTTTGCTGTACTTGTGGATAAAATGTTAAAAAACAGTACAAGATTAACATACACATATGGTTTGGAACTCTTGGAATTTTTAGGGAGAATAAAACCTACCCTTTGGAATAAGGACACCATTTTAACAATAGACGGTATTAATCTCTTTTCTAGTATCCCCAAGAGCCGGGGTTAGAACTATTTCATGAAGTACTTTTAGATCTTGACTTTTTGACATCAGAGCAGATCAGACTAGTAATGGACTTCATGGGAATAGTTCTGGAGAACAATTATAAAAGGTTTGAGGGTAAGGTCTTTAAACAGATAAAAGGGGTAGCTATGGGGGTGGTGTGCACCCCCATCTTTGATAATTTACTAATGTTGACTTAGGAAAGATAAAATGTATTTGCATCTCCTTTTCAAAATTATATCAAATTCTATTTAAGATTTTTGGATGATATATTCATCTTAAGGTTAGGAGATCCATCAGTAATCCCAGAGTTCATTAATTACATCAATCAATCAACTCCTATTTTAAAATTTACCTACCAATTTGACCTGCACCAAATAAATTACTTGGGTATAACCATTATAAAAAACTTCTAATGGATTCTCCTCTAACATTTATAGAAATCCTACCTTCTCAAACAGTTATTTGCACTATAATAGTGCCCACCCTTTTACACAAATAAGAGTCTGGTAAAAGACCAATTTATCAGACTGGCATGCATGATATCAGATAGAGAACTGTTTGAGACAGAAAGGACAAAGCCAGAAAATATGTTTTTGGAGAGTCATTACCCTTGGCACTTAATAAGAATTACCAGTGAATAGATGTCCAACAAATGGGAGAAGAAGTTCGTCCACTATTATGTGTTGATTTAGACACCCCACACACCATAGGTTGGATTCAAGGTAATAATGGCATTGCTTTGCAGGGGGTATTGACAATGGTGATGGAATCAATAGGGGAATTTCCACAGCCTGGGGTTTTAATTTTACAAGGGCCCTTACTTTATAGTATAATACAGGGTCCTATGTAAATAAAGACAGCCCCCGGGATTCATGAAGCTTACGCCAGGCGCAGGCATAGCGTAGGCGGAATAACGCCAAATATGGCCGTCGAGCGATTCAGGTACGATCCAATACCACGTGCACTACCGGCACATGCCAGAACTGCGCAGCCCTCGGCATAGGTATGCTAATCACCCCATGCGCAGTGTCGCACCATGCAAATGAAGGCATATAGTGATTCATGAAGTGGTGCAGGTGTAGCGTAAGGCCACGGAAATGTAAACCAAAAAACACGGTTTACATTTTCCCAAACAGAGCTATGGAAGCGGACCAAACTCATATATTACAAAGTTAACCTATGCCAATGGCTAAATACACAGCCAATGGCATAAGAAAGGATGCACAACACCTAAAATACAACTTTAATGTCATGTCCACAGTAATGCAAAGTACAACCGCAGGGCACGTGTGCACAAACTGGAACATAAAGAAAATATATAAAAATGTCATAAAATCGCAATGTAATACAAATCATATGTACACCATAATACACAATGGTAGGCATGGAACACCACAACCAAGGTGCAAGGGTTGCTAAGGGCCTGCGACATTGTTCGGAGCGGTAACTATGAATTAGTAGTCAATGCCATGCAAATGAGGCAGATAATACTGAATCGCAAATGTCCCGCCAGATGAAGGTTGAACCATACGGAGCAGTGCTATAACACCGAGGAGTGGCTCAGAGGAGATACATGACATCAGCAGAGGGGTGTGCCACCGTAGCAGTAAGCACATTGGAGCAATGCAAATCTGGCCTGGCCGTTGCTAAGCAAAGCTGCAGGACAGGGGTGGGGAGGAAGGTATAGAATCATTTAGTTGAGAGCACACATGGTGCCCAAAAGCACATGTGTACAGAGATGAAAACGTGCCCGAAACCCAGTAAGCGGATGTACACGGCACGAACAATAGCACAAACAGGAAGGTCAGGGGAAGAAAAGAAGGAAATGCCGAAATAGGGTAATTGGCATACTAATGAGCAATCAACACCAATCAACTCACGGCAGCCAATCAACAGCAGCTGTCAAGTCTGCTCGCAGAAACCTGCAAAACAGGATAGGGGAGGCATTGGAATGCAAAGAAAGGAGGGGAGGCATTGGATTGCAAAGATAGGACATCTGTCATAGCAGAGCAAAGCAAACCGACAGTAGACCGGCAATAGCACACATTACGCAAGATATGCCAGGTCTAGGAAAGTACAAATTAAAGCAGGCTGCAGTATGCATGCCAGAAAATGGTAGGTGGAATGTGCAGAAATGTAAAGGGAAGGTCAAGAGGTAATCCACGGCAGCCATATGTAATTCAACACCAAAGGCACCACAATAGTAGTTCCGGTAGTAAAACACATAAGATATCCTGTAGCTATGATCGTACATACACACCCTATGACATCATCGGTGTTCACAGCACAATAGTATAAAGTGTGAAAGCACCCTACACACACCTGTGAATTCCCAAACACTGCACCATAGGTGTAAACACACGGGGAACTTTTAAAATGTACATGTTGGGAGCTGCCATAGCTGTAATTCATCAGCATGTGTTATAGAGGCTGACGGTGTTGTGGAGGATGATGCCGACAACCACCGCAGGCCCCGGAGGAGGAGGAGAAGAGTGTTCAGACCAAGGGTAGCCTACCAGGGGCTACATGATCTGGAGATAGTAGAGCATTATAGGGTGGACAGGGACATCTTATAGCAAATAGTGGTGCTGTGCCAGCCACGCCTGAGAACCAGAAATAACAGAGGGGAACCCATCCCAGTGTACACGAAGGTATGTGTAAGCATGCGAATACTAGCTACAGGTACCTTTCAAAGGCCAACTGGAGATATAATGGGGATCTCACAGGCATCAGCATCCAGGGTACTACACCAGTTCCTGGATGCCATGTTACCACATGCCAATGAGCATATATACTTCCCCCGAACTCAGGAGGAGTTGGCCAGCAATATGCGTCACTTCCACCGTGTGGCACACTACCCGGAGGTACTGGGTGAGACAGACTGCACGCACATACAAATCAAGTCACCACCCGGTGAGCATGGTAGGCGCTACATGAACTGCAAGGGATTCCACTCCATCAACTGCCAGGTCGTGTGCAATGCCCAGGGCATAATCATGGATGTGTGTGCTTGCAGCCCTGGAAGCTACCATGACTCCCATATCTGGCATGCCTCACAGCTGTATCAGGTATTTGTCAGGGGGGACATACCACATGGCCACCTTGTGGGGGATGCTGGCTAGGCACTGGAGCCGTGGATGATGACTCCCATCAGAAATGCACACATACCCATGCAAGAATGCCATAATGAGGCACACGCACAAACCAGAATCATCATAGAGCGTGTGTTTGGGATGCTGAAATCACGGTTCCGGTGCTTGGACACATCTGGTGGAGCCTTGCAGTACTCTCCAGGCACGTGTGCCCACATTGTCATAGTATGTGCCATGCTACATAACATGATCCTGCGGAAACAGCTGCAGTAGGGACAAAATGGTGAAGGCCCTCATAGCCCACCGCATTTGCCAAGGCCATCACAGGCACAGAGGGATTCAGACCATGAACACACTGTGCCAGCCCCAGTAGGCAGACGGAGGCGTGCACAATATGCCTATGCTATGCCTTGGCAAAGAGGGAACGTATAGCACATACGCTGACAGTGTAGGCCCCTACGGACTGACACATCTCTCCACCTGCACACACAGTAAAATGGATGGTACACAAGCACGACCACCTGTAATTTGTAATGTATAGGTGGCCCACTGTGTGAATCCTACAAAGGCAGCACACAAACATTGTACACACAACAGCTATTGGAACACGGAATGTCAACACCTGAACAGTACATGCGCCTATCAGCATATGTTGGTGCTGTGTGTATAGGTTCCCAGGTACATAGGTGGGTACATGGCCGATTGTCAGAGGCCATACACCAAACGGGGCAAACCGTGTCCGCTGTCGCCACAACATTGAGTAACCAACTGTCGCGTAGAGGAGCAGAGGCAATCGTGGGAGCACATGTGTTTAAGCACTTTTCTGCAGACACTCAGCACGGAGTCCCTGCTGCG
>NC_056726.1:750135908-750169214 GCF_019279795.1 Protopterus annectens | reverse complement strand
CATAAGGCTTACACATACAAATGGGGTATGTTGCAAATCCCAACATTGTCCGTGCAATGTTTGTGTTACGGTGACCTTGCCCTGCAGGTATTGCTGAATAGCTTGGCAGTCATCTTTCCTTGCTGTGGTCTCACTCAATCCATACGCGGCAGAGGCTTCATGTATCATGGCCTAGGCTTTGCTGTGTGCTATGTCTATTTGTGGTGTATGCATGGCTGTGGGTATGTCCCACTGTCATCATTGGTAAAGGTGACACCCTATAGGTACTTCCTGTAGACTGCTGTGTCATTTGACATGTCAGCACATACCTGCGGATGAACTTCCTACTGCAGCACTTTTCATATCTTCTGAGTTATCTTGCAGTCGATAATGCTGTTTCCTCAGACATGTATCTGTTTCAGATCATACCTATCAACCTCCTAGTGCAAAACATCAGTACAAAGCCTAACATGATGGGGGGACAGATAGGGGCAGATTCTACATATTGCTCTTACAAACGTAGATAGTTGACAGTATTATAGCTTTTGCATTAGTATGACCTTTCTGAGGGATTTGGGGTCTTAAACACATTTATAATTATTTAATGATGTTAGTTCTCAGGTATTTGGCAGACAGGTACAGATTGTGAGAGGAACACAACACACATATGAGGCATACATCTGCACATTCGTACAGTTGCGAGGTATGTTTCTGATACTGGACATCAATTTCCTTATGCCAATACACACAATACATGGCGCCATCACAGGCCAGTTACCATTACATTCCTATTGTAGGACACACCCACCCACTGGGTTATATTCCTCACACAGGCCAACAGGTGCTTATCCACACTAATTATTCCATCATGTACCTTATGTGTACGCCGGTATTTGCGCTTTCCGTCAGTGGCAGAGCTCACGTATGAGTATGGGGGACTGGACACTGTAATGGTGACACTGCATGACACCCTGAGGGACACATGTCTTTGGAGTCTATTAACCTTGCACATTGACTTTCACAGGCCATACATTGTAATTCACATTTGTGGACAAACATGCTTATGACTTGTACATGTTTTGTCATTTGTCCTGAGTCTGACGTCTTTCTTCTCACCTGTCCACCTAGTATCACTAGTTCTGTACATTTCATTAGGACGGGTTACCTTCATACTTCTCACCTGTACACATTATGGGTATACGCCCTGGGGTTTAACCTATGATTCTGTTACATTTGTCATGATAATGTGCCTTTCTGGTAGTTTGCTGGCAAGCCATGACGGACTGTGCGGTTAGGTAATCATGACTGACATTTCTATTTCATGATTACTAACTCTCATAACATTCGCATTCCTGACTATGCATTTATTCCATCAACGGTCTGACTTTGTCTGAGGTGTATTTAATATAGTCCCTTTTTGTCTGTCGTGTACTATGCCTTAGTCCAGCTGTCTTATTCTGACATTCTGGCAGGTATGGTTACCATCTTGGTCGTACGCGTGTCCATCCATGATAATTGCCTACATGACACTGATATAGGTCCCTACGTCTTCCCCCAATGGTTTACACAATATCCAGTAGATGGGTTGCACCTTTTTGGAAAATGTAGGAGTCTGCTGTACCCACATAGGTATATTGTGTAGGAGTCTGCTGTACCCACATAGGTATATTGATCACTCCCATGGGGCGTTCCTAATAGATCTGTGCCAACCAACACCTTGGCCCAATTCTGCATACCCATGATTCCCATACCTGACACACCTCCACAGTACCCATTAAACATGTTTAATGTGAGCGATAATAAAGTGTGAGGACACTTCTGAACACTCCCCACTCTGCAGATATCAGCTCATACGTCATACATTCAATCGACCCATGTGTTATTACCCTTGCACCTGCTACTGTTGCATGTACACCTATATCGTAGTTGCAGGTGTGACTTCTTTTGCATCAATGACGGTTGGCACTTCGTACAGGATCAATTTTTGGGGTCCTGCAAAGGACACCTATATTCATGTTTAACGTGTAGAACTTGCAGGACCTGTCACACTGGTACTTTCAGGGCAATGGTTTGGAAACCATCGGTGTATTCTCCTTTCATGCATGTCTGTCTGTCTATCCATATTAGCTATACTGTGACCTATTTATATACATGTGTTATATGTACAGGGACATATGTTTGTTGTGTATATATCTATTCATGTATCGTGTGTGTATAGATTTATATATGTACATATATACATATGTCTGTACATTCCTCATCTCATAATTTGCTTTGGATTATGTCTGTGGATATATGTGTATATATATATATCTCCATATCATACCTTTCAACTGTACAGATTTCCGCTGCATGTACAGCTGTTTGCCTCTTATCTTTGGTCCGTTTTTCATAACCTTGTGTCTGTCTGGCAAGTTAGTGGCATATCATTAAAGACTGACATTGGTAAATAATGACAAACATTTCAGGTTACGACTTCATACCCTTCAGAGAATCCATGCTAGTGACACACCTGTTATTCTATCCACTTTCTATGTTTGTTAGGGCAATATCTGGGGATTGTCCCTATTTGTACCAGTTGTTGTCATGGCTTTGTCCGGTTTCGTACTTTACGGGTTTAACAGGTATGAGCCATGTACATAGAACGTGGGGAAATAAGAAGTTATGTACCTACCATAACATTCCATGTTAGTTGTCTTCTCTCGCCTTCTTTCTTGCTTGATGGGTTCGGAGCCGATCCCTCGGCTCCATGCACTTGCTTTAGCTCGAGAACTCCTTTTACCAGCTCGAGGCAGCCCCATATCCCATATGCAAGGCAGGAAGTACCCAGATCTCGTTTGTTGACAAAAGGGCAATAACACCAAGCATAAAATACTTCCCAAAGGAAGAAGAAACTTACAGATGGAAAAAGGACCAGGTCTGAATGGTCTTTAGCATAATAGTTTCTTATACAAGGTCTGTCCAGGCCAGGGGGACGCAGGGAGGCTCGCAAGAAAGAAGGCGAGAAGACAACTAACATGGAACGTTATGGTAGGTACATAACTTCTTAATGTTAAGTTGTCAATCTCGCCTTCATTCTTGCTTGATGGGACCGCGTCCCTAGCACCTCTATCCTGGGTGGCTCAATGGAACAAACTCTTGAGGACTGTAGAGCCAAAACTGGCTCTGTCCCTGGAGGCCAAGTCCAATTTGTAATGGGAAACAAAAGTGTGAGGAGTAGCCCAAGTGGCGCTGCACAAATAGTGTCCAAAGGTAGTCTAGCTTGAAAAGCTGTAGAAGTAGCTAAACTCCTAGTTGAATGTGTGTTAGGTTTTGAGCACAGCTGCTTTCCCTAGTCGTATAAATTTCAGTGATGACCAAGAAAGCCATCTGGACAAAGTCACTTTAGAAACAGGTAGGCCTTTTTATTATCCGCATAGAAAACAAAAAGTTGATCAGATTTTCTAAATTTTTTGTTCTGTCCAAATAATATCTGAGCTGACGGTGGACGTCAAGATAATGTAGCTTTTGTTCAGCTCTATCTGAATAGTTAGGAAAAAATACGGGGAGATCAATGGATTGATTCAGATTGTTTTTTGAAGCGACCTTAGGTAAAAGGATGGATTAGTTCTCAAGGATACTCTGTCTTTGTGAAAAATCAAATAGGGGGGTCGAACTGAAAGAGCATGAAGTTCAGACACCCTCCTGGCAGATGTAATAGCCACTAGGAATAACGTTTTCCAAGAAAGATATTTCAGGGAACAAGAAACAGCTGGCTCGAAGGGGAAGAATCAAGGATGTCAGCACTAAATTTAGATCCCACTGAGGAGGAGGATTCCTGATTGGAGGCTTTAGTAGGAAAATTCCTTTCAAGAAGGCCCTGCAGAGCCTATGGGACATAATATTATGATCTGCTATCCCGACATGAAAATTAGAAATAGCAGCCAACTGAACTCTGACTGTTGAAGAAGAGGAGCCTGCATGAAAAATCTCTGCTAAGAAGTCCAGAACTGCCTGAACAGGGGCAGTAAAAGGATCAATATTTTGGGCCTTAGCCCAATAAGAGAAACGTCTCCATTTGCTTGTGTAAATCCTCCTGGTAGAGGATTTTAGTGAAGCTACTATGATATCTCTAACTGGGTTAGAGATCAAAGGAAGCCTGGCTAAGGAAGAAAGTGGAGCAACCATGCTGTGAGGTTGAGAGAAGGGATTGACCGGTGCAGCTGACCGGATTGGTGAATCAGTAGATCTGGCACTGGGTCCAGATGCCACGGCTGCACCAAAAGGTGACGACGGAGGAACGGAAACCAAACTTGTCGAGGCCAGTAAGGGGCAATGAGAATCAATTTGGCTCTCAAAACGGTAGCTTTCTGGATCACCTGAGGGATCAGAGGAAATGGAGGGAAGGCATAAAGAAGTCCCTGGGGCCAATCCTGGGTCAGAGCATCTCTGGGGGGATGGCCTGATAGAGGGAAGAGGCTGAAGAAGTCTGGACATTTGCTGTTTTGGGGAGTAGCAAAAAGATCGCAACATGGGCGACCCCATTCCAGAAAAATCTCTCTCGCTATGGATTGCTTGAGAGACCACTCGTGAGGCATGAGAATAGCTCTGCTCAATCTGTCCGCTATAATGTTGGTTTTCCCAGGGATATGCGTTGCTACCAGAAACCGATGAGAGGAGATCGCCCATTGCCATAGTCTGAGCTTCGACACAAGGGTAGGACTTGGTTCCGCCCTGTTTGTTGATATACCAAACTACAGACATGTTGTCTGTGAGGACTGCAATTGTCCCTACGGGAAGAAAGTCGTTGAGGGCTTGCAACGTTAAAAGCACTGCTCTCATCTCCAGGACATTTATGTGCAGATGGTACTCGAGTTGCCACGTCCATGAACCATCCTGCCCTGATAATGACCCCCACCCGATCAGGGAGGCATCCGTGGTGACAGTGGCTATCGGGACGGAGGTACAAAGCACCTGCCTTGGTGAACCTGAGACGATGTGATCCACCAAGCAAGATGTTCTTTGCATGTTTGTGTCACCAGAATCTGGTGACGCATTGGGAGTTGCTGGTATGACCACTGTGTGAACAGCATCCACTGAAGGAGGCGCATGTAGAATCGAGCCAGGGAAGAAGAGTAATGGCCGCAGCCATGAGACCTAATACCTTTAGAACCATTCTGGCCTGTACCTTCTTGCTGGCCAGAATGATCCTGACATGAGTCTGAATGTCTGAGACTCTTTGTTCTGTAAGGGTAGCTGACATCCGAACAGTGTTTAAGTTTGCGCCTATGAAGGTAATAGACTGGCAGGGTGATAAGGATGACTTTTAAGTTGACTGAGATGCCCAAATGAGAACAAAGGTCTATTGTGTAATCCCTGGCTTGTATAAGCTGATGCCTGGTGGTGGCTGACAGGAGCCAGTCGTCGAGATACGGAAACACCTGGAATCCTTGGCGTCTCAGGTGAGCCGTGACCACTGCCATGCATTTGGTGAACACTCTGGGGGCTGTAGTGAGACCAAAGGGCAGGGCTCTGAACTGGAAATGACTGGACCCCAGCCGAAAGCGGAGAAATCTCCTGGAGCGTCTGTGAATTTTGATGTGATAGTACGCATCCTGAAGATCTATTGAGCACATCCAGTTGTCCTTCTGTAAGAAGGGCAGAATTGACTGAAGAGTGACCATTCGGAATCTTGTCTTCCTCACAGACTTGTTTAGTCTGCTGAGATCCAATATTGGTCTCCAGTCTCCCGTCTTTTTGGGGACCGGGCTCTGAATGGTCTATTGTAACTGGCTGAATGGCTCTTTTTTGCAGTAGTTTTGCGATTTCTAACTCTGCAATGTCCCTTAGACCGGGTGGTACATCTGGAAGGGAACTTGAGGGGAAGGGACTTTCCTCGAAAGGAATTATGTAACCCTTGGATATGATCGACTGTACCCATCTGTCTTGAGTGAGGGAATGCCAGGCTTCTGGGTACAGTGATAATCTTCCCCCGACTGCCTCCAAGGAGGGACAGCCGGGCAACACCTCAGGGATGCTGAAAGGGCTTCTCAGGAAGAGACTCCCTGTTGCCCTGGTTCTTCGACCCCTCTGCCTCTAGAGCGTCTGTTGTTACCCCTCTGCCTCTAGGGGTAAACTGACCACGTGAATCCGGCGTGACTCCTTGGGATTTACGGAACCACATCTTCCACCCTTCTGTCCTTTGGGATAAGGCCTAGAAGGGGTGGAAAAACGACTCAACAGCAGAAAGAGTCTTGCCGTCCTGCTCACACCTGGTCAAGGTCTCCTTCACCTGAGGGCCAAACAGAGCTGACCCATCAAAGGGAGAATTTGTGAAGGGCCTTAAAGGGATCCATAAAATCACATAGCCGCATCCAGGCTTGGCGTCTAAGAGCCACACCTGTGCCTCGGCTCTACTCGCCCATCCGCAGCATAAGATATTAGCCGCATGGAGGAGTTAGCAATGGAATTGAGGGTTCCTAGCTGCGGCAATCTTTTCTTGGGCCCCTGCAGCTGTAGGATCCTGAACTACTTCTCCCAGCTCCTTAAGGATATCTCTCTGGAGTCTGGTGAAGTGACAAAGATAATTCAGCGACGATAGCAAAGGTCGCTGAGGAAAACATCCGCTTGCCGTATCTATCCATGGTCCTAGAGTCCTTATTAGGAGGATGGACAGGCACGGAAGGATCTGCAAGTTCCTTTTGGTGGCCGCAGCCACCACCATGGCATCAGCGGGACACCTTTGGTAAGGAATTGTTTGTCACTAGGGGCAGTGATAAATTTAGAAGGCCTCCTAGGGACTGGCTCTACAGAGTCAGGAGCTGTCCACGCCTTCGTGCAATAACCTGCATAAGGGGTCGAAGGCGGAGACACCCAGGAGGTGGAGGGCCGAGATCCAAACGCCTCTAGGTATACTGACTCATCCTCAGAGGGATTGTTGGTGGGCCAGTTTCCCTCTGTTTCAGAAGTTCTAGGATGTCTGAGAAGGAGACATCCTCAGAGGATCTAGGGATCCCTCTGACTCATCAAAGTCAGTATCCAGTGACAGACTCAGGGAGTCTACATGCTTCCTCTTACAAGTCCTCTTCCTAGGAGGATCTCCCGAAACATCAGGAGAATCCTCGGAAGAGGGGAAATCATGGGGAAACCCTGTAGGGAGGATCTGGGGTCCCTGGGCAGAGAGAGTAGAGAAGAGGAGATGTCAATAGGTAGAGGGAGGAGAGGACGAGCTAGAAGAAGAGACTGCTGATTGATAACAGTGGCCTCTTCATCATCTCCAATCCTCCCCCAGGGAGGCAGGAGAGAGAACGCCCAAGAGAAGAACTCCAGGGGGAACTGGGAAGTTCTCCAGATAGTCGAGGCGAGCTCACCAAGCAAGGCTCCAGCTCCCGAAGAAGAGGTCGGGCGGGCTCGGACAAGAGTCCCCTCGAGGAGCCCCCGGAGGAGAGACCATGCCGAACCACCGACCCAAGAGAGAAGGAGATAGGGGAAGGAAGGGGGGCTGAAGGGACAGAAGGAGGTATCCGCCCTCCAGCCGAAGCAATGCCCATGCCCTCCAACTCAAACCCAAACTCTAGGGTAGGGAGGAACAATAACATATCGGGGTGGACCAACAGTCGTCTGGACTGACTGTGGCGCATTTATTCAGTACCTGTGACTTGAGCAATCTACTGACCACTCTCTCTAGGTCATGATCTGACAACCTGGATGACCTTGAAGATCGGCTCCGATGGCTCCGCTCCGATAAGAGGCGAAGCCGAAAAGTATCGGCTCCAAGGAAGGAGACCCCCACCTCTTCCTGGAATGGGCCATCGGACCCGATACTACTGATCCTGTCGGCACCGATTTCTCGGAGCCGCAGAACGTTCGATGTATCGGCTCCAGCCGGAGCCGATACAGCTAATAACGGTGTCGGAGCCGATCGGAGCCGACACCGATGCCTGTGCCACATGGGTGTCGGAGCCGATCGAGCCGACACCGATGCCATGTGGGTGTCGGAGCCGATCGTAGCCGACACCACAGTGGTCAGCAGATTCGCACCGATAGCCATCGGCCGAAAGCTTTGTGGATCAGAATCGGCTCCAGCCGAGCCGATCTCGACTATACGAAGTCGGAGCCGAGGCCGCAGGCTTAGAAACAGAAGCCTGGGCCTTGGCAGTTTTGGTTGATTTTGTGGAGCCGACTTAGCGGAGAGCCCTCCGGCTTAAGAAGACCCCTGAGAATCAACTTATTGTCTCCTGCAGGACTCTCTGGCTGAAGGGTGACAAATAGCACAGGAGTCCTGCAGGTGAAGAGGGCCCAAACAGTACAGGCAAGAAGTGTGACCGTCTGTCAGAGACATCTTCTGACAGCACGAGTCACACTTCTTAAAAGCTGAAACCCTCTCCTTAGACATGGTGCCTAAACACAACACACACACACACCAGTCAAATTAAATTAAACTAATACCAAAAGGTAATTAAAAAACACCAACACACACCCTAACAGGGGGGGGAAGGGATAGGGAAAATTGACTGACTAAAAATTAAAAGAGACAGGGATTTCTGTCAGAAAAAGGTTAAAATTAAAATTAAACTATCAAAAATTAGTTTTAACTAAAAAAGGGGCTTAAATATCACAAATGTGAAATACTTACCAGGAGCTGGTAAAGAGAAGACCTCCCAAGCGAAGCGGCAAACGAGATCTGGGTACTTCCTGCCTTGCATCATGGGATATGGGGCTGCCTCGAGCTGGTAAAAGGAGTTCTCGAGCTAAAGCAAGTGCCGAGTCGGAGCCGAGGGATCGGCTCCGAACCCATCAAGCAAGAATGAAGGCGAGATTGACAACTTAACATCCACCATTTATTTTCTATTCTGTGAGCGGATTACACACGCGCAGGCGCACTTGCATATCCTTATTGTGGGTTACATGTGTTTCATAGATAATTGTGCTTCCGCGAACTTTCATAATTCTGACCGTAACAGTTACATATCTGTATTCCAGTTTACGGACTATTGCGAAACACACATTCACCTTTACATATTTAAATGTGTGTACTGCACGAACGCTTTCATTACACTTTCAGGTTATATGTGCAGTGGTCGTAGGTCAACTGCGACTTCATTCACGTTAGCCGGATACCGGAACCACTGTTCTATTGGTGTTCTCCCTCATTGATATGCATACCCATAGTACTTAGCTACATCAACATACGCCTCACTGCTTCACCTACGACACAGGCATCCATTCTCCTGCTGGGAAAAAGGCGGTACTACATATTACACATTCCCTATTGCCTACTGCTGTGGACTCCGGCTGCATTGTTAATCACTCCGAGGATATGCAGAACACCAAGGCATATAGTCCAGCCACATACAGGTCTTTGATTGTCAGGGTGTTCATGTAATGATCTGGGTTTAGGCTTGTCCACCTGGTGAACGGAACTTCCCTGGCCGAGATCAAATGTCAGACGAAACATATGGACAGGGATTATCTCCCTATTTTGAAGTTTTACCTGTGTTTATAGACACAGGTGTTTGGGCACCTGTCAGCAGCTTATTCTGTTGGCATTACATTTTATGGGTGGGGTTGTTATAGTCCATACTCCACAATGAGGTGTGTTCACATTTGACTATTACCTGTATACAGTCATATGGGGATTATTATTTTTGGACAAGAAATGTGACTACAGGTATGCAGTTGTACATTACACAAGTGTGAAGGGCTGTTCCTGTAAATATGTACAGACCATACCTCTCAACCTCTTAGAGCACCGAACCTGTGTAAAACTTACACGATGGGGGGACAATTAGGGACACATTTTAACGATTGCTCTTACAAGCTTAGAACGTTGATAGAATGCTAGGTTTTGCATTAGCATGACTTTTGTGCAGGTTGTGGAGTCTTATACTCAGGATATTTCTCATTATTTAGTGATGTCAGTCCTCAGCTATTTACCACACTGGTGCAGACTGTTGGAGGCACACACCAACACTATGGGGCGAACCTGTGGTCATTCTTAGGGTTGCCACCTTTTCGACTGCCCAAAGTGGGACATGTTCTGTAGAGATGTCAGATTTTCCAGGACAAAACATACCTACAGCCATGCATAGTACTGAACTTTAACCTTTTTTGTACATATAATAGCTTATTCTAGTAACATTTGAATTGCTTATGCTACTTCACATAACATATTGAGGATTCATATGTAAAATAACCGTTTTATGCGACTATTAAAGTAAATTAGGAAAAACTCTCAGGACATTTGCTATGTGTTGATTTTTTTCACAGGACACAACTGCCTACAGAGGGATTGTTACTCGCAAAGTGGGACAGGTGGTGACCCTAGCCATTCTGCGAATATCCGGACAGTTGAGTGGTATGGCACAGACCTCTGTAATACGCTGTTGTGTTCTGGCACAGCAGTAGCTCAGCATTAAAGACTGCAGTCGGAACGTGCTGACAGACAGTTGGGTTTCAGACTTCATACTCCAGACATTAATGCCAATGTGCAAACTGTTATTCTATCAAATTCTATGTTTCTAAGAGATATGTTTATAGATTGTCCCTGATTTTGGACCTTTGTCTCACTTATATTCATGGCTCTGTCCAGATATGTTGCTCACACAGGTTGACAGGTATGGTCAGTCACGACTGCACACAGTCAGTGTCCCTCACACTTGATCAGGGTTGACCTGTTTATGTAGTGTCTTCCTCGCCCTCATGCCGTTTTCCACTTTGCAAATGTGTGCATTATATTCTCCCTCCTATTCGTGTCTGGACATGTGCGTCACGGGAAGGTATTTTATCCTGGGTGGTAGGTTATGCATGCCCACTTAGGGCTGGACAGTGTCATGGACCTCCACTGCATGTTCTGACTTGTGTCCAGATATCTACTGGATTGGACATCGTGTTGTCATACCCATTCTACTATTTACACAAGTTGGTCATCCCGTGAGGGATATCCCAAACATTGGTCAAGACGAAAACAAGTTAGATAACGAAGATTTTTGTGGCTGCACGAAAACGTGAAGGGTTTTACCTGCAGGGGATACATGGTTTGCAATCCTGACACTGCCTAGGGTGACAATACCTACTACATATGCATAGGGGTCACTGTGTGTAGCTGTTTAAACCAGTGGACCAAGTACGGCTGGATTTGGTGGAAGTTCTGGTATGGTGGCAGGTTGTGTGTTGTGGAGGGTATGCTGGTTAGGCTATTATGCATCCAGGTGTGTTGCGTTTGTTATGGCCAGTTCCATCAGGACCCATCTGTGGGTATGTGATGGTGCCGTATCTATACATTTGTCTCGCATATTTCCATATTCATATGTTTGTGAGATTGTGTTCTACACTATGGCCTGTCTGCTTGTCTTGCAGCTGTTTCTACATGAGGTTGTGTTTCTTTCCACTTCACCCGCTGCCCCCTCATACACCTCTGGTTCACCTTTTCTGCATACGACACAAGTATCGCCTTTGAGGAATTTACCATTAAACACACACCCCTCACACGCGAATTACTCACACCCCATAGAGCACTACTTTGGTTGTTGGCCCATGCCACGGCCAGAGTTACACATTGACTACCGTACATGTGTCGGGTACCTTTATGGTTGTGTGGACTACCCTGCCATGTTTGCTTTCCATATGCTATACTTCACGCACATAGGTACATGCCCTTACTTCACTTTCATAACTTGGTTGGTGTATCCGGGTACTACCCGTTCGACTGTGTCACATACACATTCGGATTACACAGCTGACTTCTGGATTTTGCCAGCCTGTTCTACTCATTGGTAGGATGGCACCTTTTCCTATGTCCAAGCTATTCCTTACACATGTCCGACCATTGTGGACATTGCCTCCCCACAGTCAACGGTTGTGTTTCCACCTTTTCAATTGGCCACAGTGTGACATAGGGTTACCACCTGTCCCACTTTGAGAGGGACAGTCCCTCTTTGGGCAGTTGTGTCCTGACATGTAATTGTCAACATGGCAAATGTCCTGAGATTTTAGGACAAACACATTTCTTATATTTTATGTGATAGTTGCATTAAACAGTTAATTCTGTATCTGAAATACCTGACTGTTATGAGAAACAGAATAAGCAACTAAAATGCTACAGGAATACGCTTTTCTGTAGGCAAAACAGTTATGTTCAGTCCTTTGTACTGGCCGTGGGTATGTGCCGGCCTGTACAGTCTGATGTCTGTACCAAACATGTCCCACTTTGGCCATTTGTAAGGGTGGCAACCCTACTGTGACAGTTGCTGTGAATACAGCATATTTTACAGGCCGACACGTACCCAAGGTCAGTTCGGCAGATAGAACTTACAATTCTTGTCCTATATCTAAGCTTATTCTTGTAGCATTTCAGTATCTTATTCTGTTTGTTATGACATTTATGTATTATACGTCCAGTGAAATATGTTTAATGCAACTATTGCATGACGTCTACGGAGGAATTATGTCCTATATTCTCTGGACATTTGCCAGTTTTACATGTTTGTGTCAGGACACATCTGCCCACAGAGGGACTGTCGCTCGCAAAGTGGGACAGGTGGTAATCTTGGTCGACGGTACGGATCATACTGTTCCTTTCGGCCTACATGTGTCCGTGTTGTTATGGCTCGTTTATATGCTCCTTCTGTTTTGTTTACATGTGTATGCTATTTCCTATCACATTTGGTATGTGAAATACGGACATACCTTTTGTATGTGACTATTACATGGCTTGTGGGATATGATTCAGACATACGGTCACTACCTATATCTACATTTCTCCTCGTGTATTTTGTTATGGACACATCTGCACAGCTATGTTCCCTCCCTCAAATTATGGGTCGGCTGGTGACCCTCTCCATTGGACTGGACGTACCTACTGGCGGCGCGCTAACATCTGATACGTTTCACTTCCACATGATATAGCTATCAACACTACGTTGGACTACAGGCACACAGTTTTCCTGTCATTTGTTCATGGGTAGGGACCCATTATTCCCTACCGTGCATTTGTGTTTGACTCTTCATTTTCTGTTCGCAGGGACTCTGCTTTGCATACGTTTCAGTCTCCACGGACACTGATAGGTACGATTACTATTGCTGGTGGAATATAATATTCAGCAGTTTAGGTTGCTCCTCGAAAGCCGACATTGACACGCCTCCCTGCAACCGATCGCCTTGCACTCGCGCACGTTTCCTATGCACGTGGCTGTGGCAGCTGCGCTTCTTCATTAATATGCATATGGCGCGTCTACTCCACATTTACGCCACACGGCTGGCGCAAGCCTTACGCCGGACTTGCGCCGAGCTTCATGAATCATGGGGAGTATTAATAAATATTGGTGTATTTTAACCAGTGATGAAAAAATTAAAGGACATAGTGGGACCTACACCAATGTTTATATGTAAAAGGGCAAGCAACATAAAAAATATTGTCGAAACAGGTGAAATAAATAAGAAAAGTAATAAAGGTACAAAAAATGTGGAAGTTGTGCTCAGTGCAATTATATTCTTGACTGCCAGCAAGTACAATTAAACAACACTACAAAATCTATCGTTTATGCACAGGACTGGAATTGCATGATAAAAGAACTGGCATATTTAGCCATCTGCTCTTCCTGTCCAGTTTTTTTACTTTGGAAAGACGAAGAGGCAGATAAAAAAACAAATATATGAACACAACTACAACATGTTATAATTTAACCAAAATAATGCCCTATTTAGACATTCTACATCGTGGTTTGGGTTCAAACACTTTTTTTTCATCATTTTAAAGAAAATATCTCCTAACCCAAGAAGTGGTCCATGGAAAGACTACACAAAATTGACAGGACTTATATGGCAAATAAGATTAGACGCAACTCATTTTCTAGGCATCAATGACAGTATTTCAATAACACCAGCATTAAAACAAAGGGCTAGCAAATTATAATCAGAACAAAACCCTGTTAACAGAAACAAAATAGTTTTTGTATTATATTTACATATATTTTATATATATATATATATATATATATATATATATATATATATATTTTTTTTTTTTTTTTTAATTTATTTTTATTTTTTTACATATTGATGAAGTTTTATAATGTACACTTTTTACCTTGATTCAAATGATGTGCTAGAAATATTTATTGCTTAAGCATTTTATAGATATTTGTTCATAGGTTCATAAGCTAATGGCCCTGGAGCCTTTACAAGCCTAGCCCATAGAAGTGCCCTTGCATCGTGCCACCCAACGTTAGATCCCAGTGCCTCTATCAAGTGGAGCCACTGCAGTGATCCCCGGGGTGAACTTTCTATTTCCCATCCACTCATCAAGATTTCTAATGAAGAGGGCCAGTGAGGTGCTCTGCTTGACATGTTTGGGAAGTCTATTCCAGAGCATGGGTTATGAACCTGTCCCTCTAGCATGTTCTGTTGATTGTGGTAATGAGGTTGAGGTCTCTGGAGCATGTGGTGCAGAGGGATTTGGATTTCTTTAGATGTAGCATTTCTAACAGAGCTGGGTCAGACATGGCTTTGTAAGTCAAGCAGAGATTGCCCCTTAGTAGACGATATGTGACAGAGAATAGCTGGAGTTTTTTAAGTCTGTCTGTGTAGGACACGTGTTTAAGGTGATCGTCTTTGTGAGGTACTTTTCTGGCCTTTCCAGCTGTTGCATGTGTCTAGTGAGGTACATGCCGAATGGGGCATTATACTTGAAAACTGGCCTAATGAGGGAAGAGTAGAGAGAGATAATGACCTCTTTCTTCCTGGATGCAAAACCCTTGGTAATGAGATATGCCACACAGAAGGATTTTCTGACCACAGTGAGAATGTGGCGGTCAAAGGAGAGGTTGCTGTCAACCTGTGTCCCCAGATCTCTTATAACGTCTTCAGTGTTCAATGTGCGCCCATCGATGTGGTAATTAGTAGGAACTGAGTGTTTCCCAAAGGGGATGATACATTTTTTGGCATTAAGCTTAAGGCCACTGTTTCGACACAGTCATTGGTCTCAGAAAGGCCTTTCTGTAGGATGTCTACATCACTTGGGGAGTTGATAATAACTCCCAGCTTGCAGTCATCTGCAAACTTGGTTAGACAGAGTCCATCCATGTTGGCCTGGACTTCTACGAAGTAGATGCCAAACAGGAGAGGACCCAGGACTGATCCCTGTGGGACCCCACTCATGACTGGTCGGCAATCTGACTTGGAGTCCGCTACTTTCACATTGCGGGTTCTATCTGTGAGCCAATTTGCAACCCACCTAGTGATATAGGGGTTCATGCCTAGTTTGGTGAGTTTATCAATAATTCCTGAGTGGGGAATGGTATCAAAGGCCTTGGCCAGATCGAGGTAGGCTGTATGAACTGCCTTGCCCTTATCCACAGCTCTAGTGACTGACTCAAAGAAGTCAACCCAGGTTATGCAGGCATGCTCTACCTTTCTCAAAACCAAACTGCGTGAGATCTAGAGTTTGGAGATTCCCTATTCCATGATGATGCGCTCCACAGCCTTACATATCAGACTAGTCAGGCTAATGGGGCGATAATTCCCAGGGTGTGTAGTCACTCCCCCTTTATGATGAGGGGTGACTGTAGCAGTGTGCCATTTGGTAGGGACAATGCCTGAGGTGAGGCTGGGATTGAACAGGGCACACAGATGTGGTGCCAATTCACTTTGTGGTTCATGTAGAACACATCCAGGGATATTGTTGGGTCCCACTGAAGCTCTATTCTTGGCCTTGGTCAATGCAGCTTTAACCTGTGCTGCAGTAATGTTGGGTGCCTGGCAATCCTCCGGTACTGTGATTGGTCCTTTATGGGGGGAGAGAGGGGTAAAGTCGGCACTGAATCTGTCAGCCACTATGTTAGTAATATCTATTGGCTCAGTATAAGAGGCACCATTGTGCAGTAACTCAGAGCAAACCTGGGTATTTCCATGGAGATTCTTGATACAACTATAGAAGGCTTTGTGGTTGTTTTTAGTGTCTGCTGCAATTCTGCCTTCATAGCTGGCTTTAGAGGTTTTGATGAAGGATCTCAACATTTTGTTGGGGCTAATAAGGGAGTTTTTCCAGTCTTGGGACTTCACCTTTTTCCTGCAACAGTTTCTTCCTTCAGTTGTAGAGTTTATTAATGACAGGGGACCACCAGATTGACTTCCTTTTTTTGGAGCAGAGCGTCTTGGCTCTGTTGGGTATGGATAGTTCCATGCATTTATGTACATGTTCGTGCAGTGCATTGGTGTATGATTCAGCATTCATGCATCTATTTTCTATTGACATGGGTGCCGTGAAATTAATCACCTTTGTTTTTAGGAGCCCAAAGTCAGCTTTGGAGAAGTTTTTCATGGTGGTTACCTTTGCAAGGAGTGTGGGTGAGATGCGGATTTCCATGGTGATTAGTTTGTGGTCGGACCTAACCAGGGAGGAATTGACTATTGGTGTAGAGCAATGGTTGCCCATGTTATTAATATCCAGATCAAGGATGTTGTTTCTTCTAGTGGGGGTAAGAATGAGCTGGTCCAAGGCATTGGAATTGATGACTTCCAGGAAGCGTTGGGCCAGTGTATTGGTGCACGAGTAGTTTTCCCAGTTGATGGAGGGGTAGTTGAAGTCACCTAGTACGAGAGTGTTGTGTTGGTCCCTAATAGTTTCCAGGGTGCTTAGGAACGTGGAGTGAGAGTCTTGCGACATGGTTGGGGACCTATAGCAGGCTACGACCTGAATTGCCATCTTACCTAATGTTAGTTGTACCTGAAGTGTGCATATCCTTTATGAATATGGAGACACCACCGCCTTTGGAGCTTTGGTCCATGTTCTGGGGCCGAAAGGTGTGGAATGAGTTATAGCCTGGTAGTGCAGGGGTGCTTTCTGCTACTTTAAACTAGGTCTCCATTGCAACACAAATGTTGATGTTCTCCATTTTGAGGAGTGCTTCGAGCAAGTGCATCTTGAGATTTAGACTTCTAGCACTGAGCAGCATGACCCTCAGATTGCATTTACTTATAGTTGTTATGGTGGTAATTTGATCTTTGGAACATGACCTAAAAAGGCACTATAAGGGTGGCAACAGCCTTAGCCAGTATCCGGAAACCCAGGGGTGAGGTCGAGGTCTGTCAATCATGTCATCCCAAGCAGATAGATACTGGATACTTAGAATGACAGTAGAAACTTAGCCAATTGTTGAAGTTAATCATTTTCTGCTTGTACTGCAGTATGATTCTGGGTGACGGTAGGATGCTGCTCAGGGCTAGGGTCATACCTGCCTGGGTCACATAATCCGAGAGCTCCTCCATGTCTCTTTTCATGTAGTCCAGGGAGGTGCATCTCACGTCATTCACACCCACATGAACATTAAATAATTTCTATTCAGGTCTTTCCATAGACAAACCTGTTCTTATATATTTATTATATTTTATTTTTTGTAAACACAAACTTGACATTGGTGGCTTTAAGGTTTTACAATTAATGAATTAGTTAATTGAGAAGCAATTACCCAGTTTATATATATAAATGCTTTTGAGGCTGTGATATTTTAATTCTGATGAAGTCTGCTTCGTGGTTTGGACGAAAAGCTAACTGTGAATTTGTGAGATTAAAATAAAATTGTCCGAGGTGTTCCTTAAACCAGTTGCGTGGTTTCCTGTCTGGAGTTGGTGTCTGTATCTAACAAGTGGAATTCTGTGTTTTTGGTATATTAATTTACAATGGTTGTCATAATGGACTCAGAGTACAGGTGTCAGTAGTTATCTAAGGAATGGGATGCAATATTTGAATGTAAGAACTGATACATTTTACTGGAGATTCAGGATTACAAAATTCTGGGAGGGATGGTGAAGGAAATGTGGTTTATTGTGAAGGGAGAGTCAGTGTGATGGGATAGATAATATATAATATGCACTATTGGTGATGTATAAATATGTAATTTATTGTCTGTTTTCTGAATAAATAATTAAAAAAACAAAAATAAAAAGTATAAAAAAAAAATCTTACATCAGTACTGGCTATGATAACAAGAGCACATTAACTGACAGAAACCATGCATGCTAGCCTGAGAACAAAGTTTTTTTTTTCTCATTAAGGATTAATCTAATTCCTGAATTGCTTTTTTGATTACACCGTTAGGTTAATGGCGTTTAGATATCACCCTACAGAAATAGAACAACAAACCCTTGGAATTTGTTTAGTCACAGGCCAGGGCACTTGTGGGCACAGATCTACATTATGTCCTTTTGGGCTACCATGGGTAAGTGTATACAGTCTTCCAGATGTCAACAGAAATACAAATACATTAAGGTGGCAAAGCTCAGATCTGATTTTTGCAGTCTATATGGGATTTCCATATGCCCTGGATGCAATGGAATAATTAACTATATTGAACCTTTAATACCAATCCAGACCTCAAGAACTGACAGGAGTGAGGATATGCTGCAATACTACAAGGGACAATAATGGGTTCTGGGCAGTAAAAAAAGACTACATGAGATTTCCACATACCCTGGAAACAATGGAATAATTAGCCTTAATGAAGCTTTAATACCAGTTCCAGATCACAAGATTTGATAGGCGTGAGGATATGCAGCTATACTACAAGGAATAATTATGATTTCTGGGCAGTAAAAAAAAAAAAAAAAAAAAGGTGTGTCATACTCATGACAGAGGATATCATTACTAGGCCCCACAAAGAATTGGAAGTTATGCTTAAATTGACTGCTTATCGTGGATTTAATGGGCTTTCCAACTCATCATCAACATCAATCCTACCTGTCAACTGTAGCCATCTCTCTCTCTCTCTTTATTCAATGCCACTCTCCTGCCTTCTTCGATATTCATGCCTGACTATTGTAGATATTCTGTCACGCAAGCCATTCAGAGTTTTCCTATAATGCCACATAGCCTGCATACAGTTATTTTTTTGATCTGCCCCTTTGCCTTGTTTGATAATGTAGTCAATCACCAGTATGAGCAGCAGTGGGCTCAGAGATGAACCTTGATTCATACCCACTCCCACTGATAGTCCCTCTGTGAGACCGAATTCTGTTCATACTTGAGGTATTGGGTCCTTGTACACAGCATGCATTAATTCTGCCAATGTTTCTGGGACTTTGAACCAACACAGGACTGCCAAAATTGTCTTTCTTGGGACCCTGTCATATGCTTTCTCCACGTCTAGGAATGCACAGTTGGACTCTTTCCTCATCTCTAACTTCTTTTCAACTATTTGTCTTTCTGCAAACATCAGGTCAGCTGTGCTGCATCCTGATCTGAATCCAAACTGATCACCTCCCATCTTACTTTTGACCACTAAGTGTGTTTGATTATCAGTCGCCCTCTCCAGTACTTCAGTGCAGTGTGAAAAACATTTACATTCTCTGTACTGTCCACAGTTGTGAATGTCCCTTTGTTCTTAAACACTGGCACTAGTGTACTTATTCTCCAGTCATCTGGATACACTTTTCTCTCTGTACTACTATGCGTACCCTCAGGAGCCATTTCTCTCCCCTCTCACCCAGCACATTTATCATATCTGCTATGGGGTCTATGTCAGATGACAGACTTTTTGCAAACTCAAAAAAAATTTTGAAGAGACCATAAGACAGACATTCTTAAAATTTGAACATCAAAAAAGAAAAAAAAACAAAACACAAAAATTTACTTTTTTACGTTTCCCCCTGCAAATTATATATACCAACTCTGAGACTGCACAACAGTGAGGAAAAGGGTACATTTCCTGATCCATGCTGTACCACAATCTCCATTCAAAAGCTTTAAGCTTTCAAAAACTCAATCATATGGTCTCGACCATATGGAGTTTGAGTTTCTGAAAACTTGATCAATTGATACGGACCCCTGCTGTGACCTCATCTGAGCCTGCTGCTTTCTCTGACTTTATTGTCCTTAATACTGTACTTACTTCACTTATGGTGGACTCCTTCTCTTCTCTTATTATAGGCTGTGTCTGGAGCAGTACAGCTTCTGTGGGCTTTCCTTTATTCAGAAGCTGCTGGAAGTACTCCTTCCATCTGTCTTTGATGTCTTGTGGAGCTTCAAGTCTTTGATCCTAATTCAAAAGTGTTGAAGACCTCAGGCAAGAAAATTTAGTCTGACTCATTCTGACTTCTATAAAAGTTTATATATGAGGTATCTATTTTTACACAGGGTTGGATATGGGTCACATTACGAAGTTTTTTTAAATACTATTTTTTACACAGAGTTGGATATAGGACATATTACGAAGTTTGTTTGAATACCATTTTTTAAACAGGGTTGGATATGGGACACATTACGAAGTCTCTTTAAATACATCTTAGATTCATTCAGTGAGAAAAAAAGTATGATGTACTTATTATCAAGAGGAGAGTCTTCTTCATGTACAACATTCCAACCTAAACTGACCTCTTTCTGGCAAATGTAGGAAAAACATTGCGGTTCCAAGAAGAAGTGGAGGGGAACTGCTCCTGGAATTTTTTTTCAGGCTGGTCTTGGTGCCTGAAAACTTTCCATCAATACATTTACACTTTACAAAAACTTTAAATGTTTCAAACATCTTACTCCATCTGCTAGTGATGTCAAAGATAATATTCAGGAATGTGTGATCAAATTTTCTGGCCATATAAGCTTAACCTTATTCTGGGAGGAAACAAAAGACACCATACAATTAATATGGCCACATTCCCTTAGACTGGCAAAACAAGTGATATTTGGCAGGCTGAAGATGTCAGACTATGTACCTCACTGACAGAACAAGATGGTTAGATTTCTTATAACTAATGGGTTAAAATCATATTGGGCAATTGGAACGGCAGAAACTAAATTCCCTTTGACTCAGGACAATTGCTTTCATAAGTTTCTATATGATGTTCTTGTCCTCAGACAATCTAGGAATATTGAATCCTGGATCTCAGAGTCATATACCACATCTCTAACCTATTTGTACAGATTGTTCTAAAATATAACCAAATAGCAGCCACAATTTGCAGACATCAGAAGGCAACCAGTAACCAAAATAAGGTTGCAATGCCTCTCCAAAATCCCTGTAGTTATTAAAAGTTTAGTGTTTTCACCCTTTTGTCATCAGGACATCATCAAAATAATCAAGAAAGTAAAACCAAGTCCTTTTATAAACACTTAAGTGTCATGTGACTGCCCCTTCCGATCAGTAGTTGGCACAAACAACTTTGCATTTTCCATGGGGCACAGTCCCTCTCTCTTTTATGAAAATCCATTGTTCTTGCTGTAACTTCCACATTCATTCCTTCTTTCCTTCTCTTCTAAGGAGAAGTGCCAGATCCCTAATACCCTCATGCTCTACATGAGTGTAAAAAATGGAGGCACTAAAAATGGACAAAAAAAGTTTCAGATGATAATACCACACAAAATTGTCATGCATCTTTCAGAACTATAATGCTCTAGTCTCCTGCTGCAGCAGATGTAGAAGCCAAAAATTAACAGTTTTAAAAGTTGTAATACATTTGCACTGTCAAATATGAATCAAGGGTCTAATAGCTTTTAAAATTATTGCTTGATTAGAGGTATATAGCATATGGTTGCTGCATGTAGTAGTGCTAAGTGTGCTGCAACACTTTGCATTTTTTTGGGTAACTGCTTGCCCATCAGGTCAGCTGAAACTCCACACTTGACAAAGAATTATGATCTCATTTCTTAGATCATTACCAACTAGTTGTGTACATTTAAAATACATGTCAAGATTCACCTGCAGCCCATTGTTTCACACCGCTTTTGAGGTGATTACCTTGATATCTGTTTCTCAAACCAAGCTGGTTATGATCAGACACCTGAGACTGACTGTGGTTATTTATGCCATTGTTTAATTATGTAAAAATATCATTCAGGTATTTATCCATAAAACAGAATAATTGAATTCACAGATGAGGCCTGCATGAATTTGCAGTATTAATAGTGGGGAGATTACTTTGTAAAGTAGATAATAGTTATGGCAATTGTGCATTACATATTGCCTTTGAATCCCTACACTGTTTAATCATCCACTGATTGTCACTTTACTATGTGCTACTTGACTATGACTCCCAGCTCTTTACTATATGCAGATAACAATTAGGCTTGGCTGTGGTATATTATCTATATATATATATATATATATATATATATATATATATATATATATATATACACACACACACATGTATGAGTTATGGCATATACATGAGTTGCACAGCAGCTTAAGATTATTTTAGAAAACTCTCAGATATCAAGTTCTTTGTCAATGATCCCCACAATGAAAATCTTGGAATAACCAAAAGATAGATACCTCGCTCTACATCATCTGTGTCTTTTAGTGACTGAAACCCTGAGGCATTCATTTGTACAGTTGTTGGGCTGTGTATCTTCTCCCAGAGCCCAGATGTCAATTCATTCCATAATAATCAGTTTTCAGTCCCCTAATACAGGCAGATTTGACTTTCCAGCTCCACTAAAATTAAGAATAATGTGGTTGCTCTGACTTTAAACAACACATTAATAACTGACTATGCAACTCTCTCTAAAGAATTAAATAATTATTTACAATACTAAGAATATCATAATCAATGATTTTATAACTAATATTAACTGAGAAGACTGTGATACAAAACAAGTGACATGGTTATCAAGGCAATTCATCTGACTAAGAAAACAAAGTTAATAGGGTCAGACAACATTCCTTCTACTCAAGTTCACACTGTAACAGACACTACTGATGTATTATTGGGGAACATTTTTAATAAACAATTATATGGTGGTGATGTTCCAAGTAATTGGAAAATATCACGTACAACACCTATTCATAAAAATGGTCACAAAGACAACATCAGAAATTTTAGACCTATTAGTTTAGCATCTAATCTTTGGGATATTTTTGAAAGTTCTATTACTAATGTAATCAACAATAACAACACAATGGCTATCTTGGACATTTATCAGTACTTTTCTTATGGTCATTCATCACTCACAAATATGACTGAATTTTACAATCAATTTTCTATGGCTATGGACTTTGGACTGGCATGTGGAATTTTATTCCTAAATTTGGTCAAACAGTCAGATACTCTTTCTTTTCAAGCCATTTATTCCACATTATTTTGGATACAGAGACAAATGTTTAGCTAAGGTTGGGTGGATATAGGTGCTTAGGATCCCCCCCCCCCCTTGGCTGCCCTGGTGTGACTTTGAACTCTACAGTTCCCTACAAAATGGTGTCTACAGGACTGCAATCAGTTTCTTTCAACATTTAAACAGATTGAACTCTACAGTTCCCTACAAAACGGTGTCTACAGGACTGCAATCAGTTTCTTTCAACATTTAAACAGATTGAACTCTACAGTTCCCTACAAAACGGTGTCTACAGGACTGCAATCAGTTTCTTTCAACATTTAAACAGACTTACAGTTCCCTACAAAACGGTGTCTACAGGACTGCAATCAGTTTCTTTCAACATTTAAAAAGAGTAGGTTACACACAAAAAGCATTTGTTAAGCTTTCACTTACAGTGCTTTGTAATTAAGCAGGTCAGCATACTGGTCAGCCATACGGCTCTTTGTTTCTACTTGAGTGGTTGCCTCCTTCCCCTGTAACTGCAGTAAATTGACTCTTACATTACAGCTGTAATACTTACCTTATAGCTTTAGGACACCTTAGGAAACCTTGTAAACTGCAATAGCCTGACATTTGAACAAGCAACCCTTGTAAAAATTCCCAAAATTGTATACTGTTGGTCTGTCTTTCCTGCTAAACATAAGTGAAATTACAGTGCTGAGTGCAAGTAACATTAAAGTACTGAGTGCAAATAACACAGTGCTGAGTGCAGATTTCAACTTATCTCTGGTGTGGTGTCTTGAGTCAATCAGGGTATTAACTGTAACCACTCCCACTGCCTTCTCTTTTTCCCCACCCCCCTCTTTCCTCAAACAGGTTAAACTGCTACGATTCAGTACAGGCATCATTTTCAAATCTAGGTGCTTAGGATTTCCCTCTCTCTTCCCCCCCTTGGCTGACCTGGTGTGACTTTGTGTACGTTTCTTCATTGTGTGGATCTTTTACTGTTTTTTGTGCAACTGAATGACCTGCTGCTAAATTCTGATTCTGCACAGACTGCTCTATTTTGTTTTTCAGAGGCTCTATAAGTAGCTAGTGACTTCACTGAATTTCTGTGGTAATATTTGTGTTTAAACTGAACCTGTACCTAGAGAAAGTGTATAATCAGAGCTCCTCCTTGCTGCATGTGTTTTTTAATGTTTAAATTGCACACACACATTGAAGAAGTGCTTTTATGACTTGAATAACGTGGGCTAGCTATACCTGAAGTGCTTTTACTGGCAATTTTCTAGTTGTACAATTGTGAATAATTGATTTAGTTTTTCTGGTATATCTTTAAAATCTGGCAAGTGTTTATTTACTGCATTGCTCTCTTGCTTAGGTTTCTTAGCTATATAAATCTTAGTTCATTCAGAAGTATGCTATTTTACCCCCCCCCACCACCACCACACCTTTCTGAATGCATTATTATATAATAACTGCCTGTTGTTGTCTTCATGCTTACCCTAGAATTTCTGCTTTTCTCTTTTCCTAGTTGAACTCTACAGTTCCCTACAAAACGGTGTCTACAGGACTGCAATCAGTTTCTTTCAACATTTAAACAGAGTAGGTTACACACAAAAAGCATTTGTTAAGCTTTCACTTACAGTGCTTTGTAATTAAGCAGGTCACCATAATGGTCAGCCATAGGGCTCTTTGTTTCTACGTGAGTGGTTGCCTCCTTCCCCTGTAACTGCAGTAAATTGACTCTTACATTAGAGCTGTAATATTACCTTATAGCTTTAGGACACCTTAGGAAACCTTGTAAACTGCAACAGCCTGACATTTGAACAAGCAACCCTTGTAAAAATTCCCAAAATTGTATACTGTTGGTCTGTCTTTCCTGCTAAACATAAGTGAAATTACAGTGCTGAGTGCAAGTAACATTAAAGTACTGAGTGCAAATAACACAGTGCTGAGTGCAGATTTCAACTTATCTCTGGTGTGGTGTCTTGAGTCAATCAGGGTATTAACTGTAACCACTCCCACTGCCTTCTCTTTTCCCCCAACCCCTCTTTCCTCAAACAGGTTAAACTGCTACGATTCAGTACAGGCATCATTTTCAAATCTAGGTGCTTAGGATTTCCCTCTCCCCCCCCCCCCCTTGGCTGACCTGGTGTGACTTTGTGTAAGTTTCTTCATTGTATGGATCTTTTACTGTTTTTTGTGTAACTGAATGACCTGCTGCTAAATTCTGATTCTGCACAGACTGCTCTATTTTGTTTTTCAGAGGCTCTATAAGTAGCTAGTGACTTTACTGAATTGCTGTGGTAATATTTGTGTTTAAACTGAACCTGTACCTAGAGAAAGTGTATAATCAGAGCTCTTCCTTGCTGCATGTGTTTTTTAATGTTTAAACTGCACACACACATTGAAGAAGTGCTTTTATGACTTAACTTGGGCTAGCTATACCTGAAGTGCTTTTACTGGCAATTTTCTAGTTGTACAATTCTGAATAATTGATTTAGTTTTTCTGGTATTTCTTTAAAATCTGGCAAGTGTTTATTTACTGCATTGCTCTCTTGTTTAGGTTTCTTAGCTATAAATCTTAGTTCGTTCAGAAGTATGCTACTTTACCCCCCCACCAAACCTTTCTGAATGCATTATTATATAATAACTGCCTGTTGTTGTCTTCATGCTTACCCTAGAATTTCTGCTTTTCTCTTTTCCTAGTTGAACTCTACAGTTCCCTACAAAACGGTGTCTACAGGACTGCAATCAGTTTCTCTCAACATTTAAACAGAGTAGGTTACACACAAAAAGCATTTGTTAAGCTTTCACTTACAGTGCTTTGTAATTAAGCAGGTCACCCTATTGGTCAGCCATAGGGCTCTTTGTTTCTACTTGAGTGGTTGCCTCCTTCCCCTGTAACTGCAGTAAATTGACTCTTACATTAGAGCTGTAATACTTACCTTATAGCTTTAGGACACCCTAGGAAAGCTTGTAAACTGCAATAGCCCCGCTTCATTCGCCCTCGCTACGCTCGGGCTCTCTTCGCTCCCATCCCTGCCCCCAATTTCCTCCCGCCCCCAGTACCTCTAAATTTATAGTACTATAGCCACTCCCCCACTTTCTAGATCCTATCTGCTTTCATCTGGGATAATTCCACCCACCCCTATTCTACTACCTACATTTAATAGCACCTATTAGCTTTCATCTGGCATTCTCCCATTCCCCCCTTCCAGTACCTTTACCTCACCACTCTATCTTCTGGTGTTGCATCACCAGGTAAAACAGTTCCTTCACTCACTAGCTGAATCACATATACTGATATACTCCTCTTTACTACCCCTCTTGTTCACACCCCTCTTGTTCACACCATACCTCCTTACCTTGTATGAAAACCAGTTTCTTACGGGATTTCAGGTCCCAAAAGGCCATACTGTCACCCCAGCTGTAAATCCTTCCACCTTCAACCATACTTACAGTTCCAGATCCTATTCAACATCTTGTTCAGTCTATCAACATCTCAACCCCAGGCACATTATAGATCGAAACACTACCACAAACTAATAAACAAATTCCTGAAGTTCATCATCAAGTACAGACTCAACCTAATACTTGGTGGTGATATTCACCCCAACCCTGGCACACTCACTTCAGATACACATACCCCCTCTACTTGTAATCTAAGCTACAAACCTACAATTAATAGGCCAACTAACTCTCTCCTAGTCTGTCATCTCAATATTAGAAGCATTAATAACAAGGTACATGAATTGCATGCACTTCTGGATGTCCACTCCCCTGCGATTCTCTGTTTATCTGAAACCTGGTTAAAACCTAACACTAAAGACAATGAAGTGTTGCCATCTGGGTACAACATACACAGGCTGGATCGTTCTTCGAGGAAGGGGGGTGGGGTAGCTGTACTCTATAAATCTGAGTTGAATGTCACCATAGATGTAATACAACCTCCTCAGATTAATAACTCTGAGATTCTTGCCACCAAATTGCAACTTAATAAATTGCAACTTAATAAAAATAAATGCATTAATACCATCTGTATGTACATTCCCCCAGGTAACAATATATCTACATTTGAAGATATCCTGCACTGGTTATCATGTCACTACCCCCAAGAAACCCTACTACTTGGAGACTTTAACATAGACTGGGGCACCTGTTCCTTAGAATCCCCAACCACCCATATTAACCTGCATGCATTTACACAAATCATATCCACCCCTACCAGGATAGGTAAAACCAACCAAAAAGAAAGTTTACTTGACTGGGTACTCATAAACAGTCACCCCCAACTGTACACCTCTGGTACCCTCATTAATGGCCTAAGCGATCACCTTCTCACATATGTAATTAAGCACAAAACCATTAATTCCCAACAACCCTTACTCAGAAAGGTTAGAAACAATAAAAACTTTGACCCTGCCAAATTCCAACAAGAACTAAACTCATGTAATTGGTCTATTCTAAAACACCTCCCCTTAGAGGAAGCAGTAGCATACTTTAGCAACAAATTCCTTGAGATCCTTGATTTGCATGCACCTGTTCGTTCAAAGAGAACCAAGACAAAAACTGCACCATGGCTTTCTATAAAGTCTAAACTCAAAATTACCCTTAGAAACAAAGCATGGGCTTTATGGCGTTCTTCTAAAGTCCCTCATGATCACATTAAATACAGACAATCCAGGAACTAAACCAAAAAATCAATTTTACAAGACAAAAAACAATACTACTGTAATTTACAGACAGTAAATCAAAATAACCCTCAGAAGTTTTGGGCAGGTTTAAATAATCTACTACATCCTGGACAAACTTCAACCCCAATCCCTGCTGCTACTATTGATAAAACCCCTGAAGATGTTTCTGATAGTTTTAACCAATTCTTTACTGAGACAATTCAAACCCTAGCTAGCCAACTACCTCCTAGCTCCCCTGGTCCTGAAAGTAGCACCCCTAGAAACCTACTTGCGTTCAGCTTCCAACCAGTTGCCACTTCACTTATCCATACCTTGATCAAAAAATTAAAACCCACTACACTTTCTGCTGATCAACTCCCTGCCGAGTACCTACAAAAATCAGCTGATGCTATTGCTTACCCCATCTCAATACTAATCAATCGAACCATAGTAGAAGCTAAAATTTCCACCATCTGGAAAATATCCTATGTAATCCCACTTCACAAAGGAGGCAGCTCTACTGAATTCTCCAATTATAGGCCAATAGCTATACTCTCTCCACTTGCAAAGATTATGGAAAAATGTATTCACAGACAATTCATGCACCACCTAATCCAAAATCGCCTTATGGCAGACACTCAGCATGGCTTCCGTCCTCATCACAGCACTACTTCAGCCCTCCTAGCCTTTACTAACACTATAAACCATAATCGCAACAATAATTATATATCCTCAGCCCTCTTTTTGGATCTTTCCAAGGCATTCGATATGGTTGATCACCAACTTTTAATCCACACCCTGCAAACATTCTGTCTAGATACTGGAGCCCTCCAATGGTTTCAATCCTACCTGAATGGTCGACAGCAGGCTGTCCTCTGGCAGAACAAACTCTCTAACCTTCTACCTAACACCCTCAGAGTACCACAAGGCTCTATACTAGGGCCCTTGCTGTTCTCCATCTTCATGAACGACCTTTATACTGTCATCCCAAAAGTCAGCTGTATCCAGTATGCTGATGACTCTACTCTGATTTGCTCAGCCACATCTTCAGTAGAATTATGGTCAGCTACCCAGACCACCTTTAATACAATAGAAAACTGGCTTTCTGAACATCGTCTGATCCTAAATCCCAAAAAAACTAAAATGCTGTTATTTTCACCAACACGTAGGTCTACCGCTTTCACCTTTACCATAAAATCAAATGATGGCACAATAATCTCCCCTGACCCATCTACAAAACTATTAGGTGTCATCATAGACAATAATCTCAAATTTGACCTACATGTTAACCAAACTATCAAAACCATCAATAAAAAACTAGGGTCACTTTACAGAATAAAAGCCTTCCTAACCCCTCCAGCTAAAATTGCCATAGCTCGCTCTCACCTTCTTTCAACCCTTCTGTATGCATCCCCTCTACTCTTGAATTTGAACAAGACTGTCCTTAACAAACTCTCAATTTGCTACAACCACATTGCCAGGTTTGCCACTGGGCTGCCTTTTAGGACACATCATTGCATCAATCTAAATCAGCTTGGTTGGCTTGAACTACCTAGCCTAATCCAGTACAACCAACTGATTATGGCCTATAAAATCCTCTATAATCCGGACAATACTCCTGCACTTAAAAATATTATCACCCCCTATAACAATCCTAGACCGCCTCGATCCTCTAACAAACTACTAATTCAGACTAGCAAAATTAATAACACAGCCGGTGATTCTCTCTTTGCAAACTCTGTAAGTAGATCCTGGAACTCTCTTCCAGCTGATATTACCTTACTTTCCACCTTAGGTCAATTTAAAACTAGACTCAAACAACATTTGTCACTTAACTGGCTATGTCAATGTATCAAGCCTGGCTAACTCGAATGTGTAAAAATCTGTTAACCAGTTTACTGTGCAATTTAATTTAATCCTGACTTGTGCTCAGGACTAACTTTAACCTGTGGAACTTGATTAACTTGCTTACTTATGTAATCTCTGTAAATAGCCTGTTTGTAATATGTAATGCTGGTATTATGTAATGCTGTATCTGCTTACCCTTGGAGCTTTTCTCCCCGGGCCTCCGCTGAAAATGGACATGCATCCAGTCAGACTATCCCAGTCAACAAATGTAAAATAAATAAAATAAAAATATAGTGTTATGTGATATGACCATCAGAAACATACCAAATTTTTCTAATGCACTGCTTAATGGCCAGAGGTGTTTAGAGTGAGCTGACACATAGTACCATAGTTAAATGTTTAACCAGTCATTAGTAAACTTTTGTTGCAGCTATGTTTGTTGCTTCTTCCAGTACCTGTTGCTCTACAATTTTCATGTTTGATATTTAATGTGCTTAATGTCTTCTTTTGGTGCAGGTTGAAAAATCCAAGCCAGCAAACAAATACTACTATTTTACTCCCTTTCGTGTCATGAGTGTGTCATTCTTAAATCATGGCATAAGATACAACCAGCTTACATTTACACTGCAGGTGATGATTAGTAGATTCATGTACTAGGCCTTTTAAAAGTAATGTTCAAAACAAGGTAAAAAGAAGATTCATAAAGCAGTTACACTGAAGAAACAGCTATCATTCTGAACAGTCACACAATAAATATATCAAAACACCAAGGAAAACACATGTATGCTCCCAAGAAATAGTTAAACTATTTCCATTTTAAACAAAAGTATGTGTAATTAAAAGATGTCTCAAGTGTTAAACCCAAACACCCAAAATGTAGCTGTCTATTTACTACGTTCAGGACACCAGACAAGTTTCACCACTTTTTTTCCTTTTTTGTTCTTGTTTTGAAAACAGTGGACAGAGTTACTGAGGCAGTGAAATGCATGATTTAAGTAACAGCTGAATCCAGGTCAACTGGAATATTGTTTTGTATATGCTGCCAGCAGCACAGTCAAGATGTATCTGGAATTCATTAGGAACAATGCTGCAGACCAAGAAAAATAAACGAAATACTAAGCATATTTACAAGCTGCTTCCAATATTATGTACTTATGTTTTGAATGTGACTTTTTTTTACTCTAAGTTTTATACCTAATCTTCCAACTGGTAAAAAAAAACATAAAAATAATAGCATTTTTATACACAAAGTTGTTACATATACAGTTAATAAGGTTTAAGAAACAAAAGAAAGGAAAGTGGAAAGAGGACAGATACAAACATTTACAAATACTTTGCATGCACATACACATGTGCGTGTGTGTATATGGTATATATGCCCCGTGTGTGTGTGTATGTGTGTGTTTAAAACAAACTCTATCTAAAATTCAGCTTTGTATACGACAAGTAAAGAATTACCCAGAACAGCTATCAAAATAATCATTGGCTGAACTCCAAAAAGCAACATTTATTTGCTTGTTTGTTGTCATTTCTGTATTAATTCAATTTACATAAGTATTACATACTTGTAACTTCAGAAATGAAGTCACTCATCGCTAGAGCTTTAAGTCTGCAATGCTTCATGTTTAACATGACTTGCCTGAAAATATTGTACTAAGATTTTCAGAAGAGGAAAAAAGAAAACTGATTTTGAAATCTGAATATGAATATGCTAATCTTTCTGAATTAATAACCTCTCTCCTGGGAAAATTAACATTTTAAATAACAGTTTTACAACAAATGCAGTGACCATGATGGATTTATATGTAAAGCCAATTTATTTCAAAATATTTTAAATGATCTTTAAATGAATGTATTCACTGACTATGAACTTTTTTTTTTATTTTTAATAAATAATACTAAATTGTACTTTAATTCAACCTGATTTGTATTTTGGCACTATTACGGAAGACATCTAATAGGAATAGTTTGTGAAGACTGAAAATTTTGAAAGTATAGCTAGAAATTGTATTTTTTAAGCTATATCATATTGTTTAAATTCTGTTGACTGCTTGCAAATCTGACATCTTTGATTTTTAATGCTGTATACAGAAAACTGCTTTTGATACATCAAACTGGCATTGTTTTTTTTTTTTATGTACAATGGCAGAAAAAAAATCTGTTGTCTTGTGCTGCATACATACACGGACCAAAATACTGAAATTTACTTTTTTATGATTCTGATTAAAGAGCAGAACCCACCATGTAGCACTGTATGTTGTCATATGTGAAATGTGACTAATGGGTGCCATACATTTGTTGATAATAACAGAGAAGGCTGTTGGAATCAAACTCACTTTTACTGGATAATGTTTTTTTTTACATTACTGCACTAATTCTAGGACAGAATATACAAAACTACAAAAACAAGTCTTGAGTAAAATGTCATGACACCTGCATCATGGTCTGTGGGCAGTTAGGAGCTTGGGTCAGTGTACCAGTTTACTGAACACAATGCTTTGTTGCAGATCTGGTGACTTATTGAAAATAAAATAACACATAATGCTGCTTCCAATGAGGTTCTTGTTTTACCATGTTTTGTTTTGAGATTCATTTTAAAATATTTCCAAACATCTTGCTGTCAGAGTATGGCCAGTGAACTTTTTTCTCAGAATAAAGACTGCAACTAAATAAGACCCTATCTACCTGAGCTGGCAACAGATAGGTCCCATGGCACTTGAAAAAAACAGTAAGAGATTTTTCCTGGTGTCTTGATCAAATCACTGTTTGTATGAAAACCACCTCAGGTCAGTCCTGAGAATAGTCCATATGCCTATTTCGACTAACTTGGTCAGTAATAACAAATGAATGTAATAACAAATTTCCTATTAAATTAATCTATTTCTTTAAAACTTCTGCAGTTGTTAAATCCATGACTACCTGTGTTTGACCTCAATCCTATTATATTAATCTATTTCTTTAAAAACGTGTGCAATTGTTAAATCCATGACTACCTGTGTTTGACTTCAATCAGCACAATCCTTTTACCTTCCTTAATTCAAACAAAAGATGTTTGGAATATTCTCTTGTATAAAAACATAGGTTAACAGATGTGTACTAGACTAATGGCCCTGGAGCCTTTACAAGCCTAGTCCAAAAATTGCCCTGACGCCATGCCACCCATTGTTAATTCACAGTGCCTCTATCTAGTAGGGCAACTGGAGTGATCCCTGGGGTGAACTTTCTGTTACCAATCCACTCACTGAGATTTAATGAAGTAAGTACCATTTTTATCATAGATTACTAATGCCTAGTGTTTACTCTAATACCAATATCAGTTTTATTCTATATGCTCAAAAAATAACATTAGTAAATTAAATATTTGACAAACAGCATGCAAATAAACACAATATGTTGGACTAAAAGAAAGAAAGAACACTGTTTACAAGTTATTAACAGTGTAATGCTATAACATTATAAAACATAACTTTAATAAATCAAACATTTGGCAAATGGCAAAATGTATATAAATGTATGCAATATATTAAACTAAAAGAAACAATACAGGTATTCTATACAGTTTGAGTGACCCTAGGTACAGACTGAATTTATATCTAACCATATAATCAATGTACTGATAAAATGTTTTATTTGGATTTCTTACTAATAAGTATTGCTAAATTAAAAATTATGGTCATTTTTGACAAAGTGCAAGAATGAAATTGGTCAAGAAAGTAGTTCCTCAACCTTCCTTATCATCTGTTGCTTCACGATGGTAATCCTAGATAAGCATGTTACTGACTGAGAATGACTATTGCTTTA